>NC_059382.1:957500-960000 GCF_019703515.2 Myxocyprinus asiaticus
TCATTTTATTGCGATTTTTTGGATAATGTAAATTGTGCTCTGAATTAGCGGGTGAAATTATATTCTGTCGTTTCCGGTTTAATCATCTAATCTCAGTTTAGGGTGTCATTCAGCGCTGAACTCAAATCAGAATAATTCCTTTTTGATTAAAGCTCATTATAAGCTCGTGCACACATTGAAAGTCTCTGGTTTGATGAGTGACCCGAGTTTCCTCTCGTGCCACCCGCTGCCAATCAGACGGGTCTTGTCTCATCCTTTCCTGATCCTTCATCCTCTTGTTTCTCTCTATCCGTCACCCGGGCACCGGCTCTCACTCTCTCATCAATCGTTCTCTCTCTCTCCTTCATTAGCTCAATCTGCATTCAGGAGTGATCGGTCACCGAGCGTCGGGCGGCAGACGCACGCCTCACTTTAATGGCCCGACCATCGGATGCGATTACTGTCAACCAAAGCAAACCCAAACGCAATTCAATTAGTCCCGGAGAGCAGGAGACCCTCCGGTTTTCATTTATATATTTATTTTGCGCTCGGAAAATATCTATTTTTTTTGTGATGGCAAAGCAAAAATATGAGTGTGTTTTTAAAAACTAAAGCAGAAATTAATCGAGCCACTTAGACAGAGAGGCTTCGGGTGGTTACAAACGCTGGTTAGAGTATCGATCAGAAGCAACATGCCAGAATATATCATGCGTTTAAAAAATAAAACAATCACTGAGCTCAAAATGACTTATTGCAGAGCTGTCAATCACAGCATCTGACTGAAGCGCTGGCAGTGCCCCCCGCCTGTTATTTACTCAAACGCATGAATGAGAAAGAGTCTCGTTACTGTTTCCGTAAATCGCCAATGAATTTTAAAGGTGTCGGTTAAACAAAAGTCAACCGGGTCGGGTCGGGATTAGAGCCTATTTTCAAGACAAACACCCCCGCTTTGCTGCGGATTTAAAAGTCAGATGTGAGTTAGAGCAGCTTTGAAGAGATTAACAGGTCGTGTGTGTGTGTGTGTGAGTGTGTGTCTGTGTGTGTGAGTGAGTGAGAGTGTGTGTGTGTTTGTGAGAGTGTGTGTGTTTGTGAGGGTGTTTGTGAGAGTGTGAGTGAGAGTGTGAGTGAGAGTGTGAGTGTTTGTGAGAGTGTGTGTGTTTGTGAGGGTGTTTGTGAGAGTGTGAGTGAGAGTGTGAGTGAGAGTGTGAGTGTTTGTGTGTGTGAGTGTATGTAGTGTGTGAGTGTGTGTGTGTGTTTGTGAGAGTGTTTGTGAGAGTGTGTGTGTTTGTGAGAGTGTGTGCGTTTGTGAGAGTGTGTGTGTGTGTTTGTGAGAGTGTGAGTGTTTGTGTGTTTGTGAGAGTGTGTGTGTGAGTGTGTGTGTTTGTGAGTGTTTGTGAGAGTGTGTGTGTATGTTTGTGAGAGTGTGAGTGTTTGTGAGAGTGTGAGTGTTTGTGAGAGTGTGTGTGAGAGTGTGTGTGTTTGTGAGAGTGTGTGTTTGTGAGAGTGTGAGTGTGTGTGAGAGTGTGTGTTTGTGAGAGTGTGAGTGTTTGTGAGAGTGTGTGTGAGAGTGTGTGTGTTTGTGAGAGTGTGTGTTTGTGAGAGTGTGAGTGTGTGTGAGAGTGTGTGTTTATGAGAGTGTGAGTGTTTGTGAGAGTGTGTGTGAGAGTGTGTGTTTGTGAGAGTGTGTGTTTGTGAGAGTGTGTGTTTGTGAGAGTGTGTGTGAGTGTGTGTGTGTGAATGAGTAAGTGAGTGAGAGAGTGTGTGTGTGTGTGTGAGTGTATGTGTGTGAGTGTGAGAGTGTGTGTAGTGTGTGTGTGTGTGAGTGTATGTAGTGTGTGAGTGTGTGTGTGTGTGTGAGTGTGTGTGTTTGTGAGAGTGTTTGTGAGAGTGTGTGTGTATGTTTGTGAGAGTGTGTGTGTTTGTGAGAGTGTGTGCGTTTGTGAGAGTGTGTGCGTTTGTGAGAGTGTGTGTTTGTGAGAGTGTGAGTGTGTGTGTTTGTGAGAGTGTGTGTGAGTGTGTGTGTGTGTGAATAAGTGAGTGAGAGAGAGTGTGTGTGTGTAGTGTGTGTGTGTGTGAGTGTGAGAGTGTGTGTAGTGTGTGTGTGTGTGAGTGTATGTAGTGTGTGTGTGTGTGAGTGTGTGAGAGTGTGATAGTGTGTGTAATGTGTGAGTGTGTGAGAGTGTGTGTGTGTGTACAGGTTTTGCTGTACTTGTGAGGACCAAGTATTGAGAATCAGCCTGTTCTGTGAGGACATTTCTGGTTGTGAGGATCTTTTGGGTGGTCCTCACAAGGGAAATAACATATTAAATGATATTTTATTGAAAATGTAAAAATGCAGAAAGTTTTTTGTGAGGGTTAGGTTTAGGGGTAGGGTTAGGGTTAGGGGATAGAATCTATAGTTCATACAGTATAAAAATCATTATGTCTATGGAGAGTCCCCATAATGATAGCTGCACCAACATGTGTGTGTGTGTGTGTGTGTGTGTGTGTGTGAGTTTGTTGGTTAACACGGGTGAAACAG
>NC_059382.1:962500-982500 GCF_019703515.2 Myxocyprinus asiaticus
TACCTATCTGTCTGTCTGTCTGTCTGTCTGTCTATCTATCTATCTATCTATCTATCTATCTATCTATCTGTCTGTCTGTCTACAGTATCTACCTATCTGTCTGTCTATCTATCTATCTACCTATCTGTCTGTCTGTCTGTCTATCTATCTATCTATCTGTCTGCCTGTCTGTCTATCTATCTGTCTGCCTGTCTGTCTATCTATCTGTCTGTCTGTCTACAGTATCTGTTTGTCTGTCTATCTGTCTCTCTATCTATCTATCTAATTATACAGTAGTTCATATATTTTAACATATACTCTATGTACATATTCAAATTCCACATATAGAATTTGGGAAAATATACTTGATGAAAACAGCCATCTTTGTAGTATTTAAAATGTTGCATTTGGCCTACAAAACCATCTTTGAACATACAGTATATTTTATTCATGTGTTTTGTATAAATTGCCATGTTTTAGATTTCAGTATGGACTAAATCAACATAAACTTCCCAAAGTGACTGTTATTGTTTAGCATACTGACTGCATTTTATATCTGTAGTAAATGTAAACACACAGATGCTTATGGAAAGGAAAACCCTAAATATCCAAGCAGGTTTTGTGATTGTATCTTTGGCCAGATATTGTGTGTAGTGGCAGCAGCTGTAGCGGCTGTAATGGACAGAAGTGCAGCCGCATCTCAAATGCGTTAATCAGATCAGCGCTCCAGGGCCCCCGCACTCTCAGAGCCCGACCCAACCGGTGCTGCGCTGGACCTGTGGAAAGTTAATCAAATTAAACTTCCCTCTAAACTAATTAGCCGGCAATCTGCCACGCGAGCTGTCCCAGAGCAAGCTTTGAATTAGGGAGAATGGATTTTTTCCCCTAGTCTTTCAAAAAACAGAGACAGAAGACAGCTTGCGCTTTTAGCGGGTCTTTTATTTTCCTTTTATGTTCATTTGAGAGGGAGAGACTGAAGGTACAATAACCGACGGTGAAATGTCACGGTAAACGTCTCTATTTCCAGTATTATTTTGGACGTGTGGCACACAGATGTTCTTTTTGAAATATAACACATCATGATGGGAACAGTCGTGTTATATTACACATAGAAATGATCTGCGCTCATCTCTTTCTCTCAGATCAACACTTTGACCAACACACTCTCACAGCGAAATCGTAAGGATTCGTATGACTTTTCTAAATTCTGCATATGATATCGTACGACTGCACTCGTGTGAGTTTGTATGACCTTCACTACAGACAATGACATCGCATTCATCTAAAACGTGACAATTACTTCTTGCTTCTGTCACACACAACAGCTTCCTGTCATGTTTACACACTCTACTGATCGTTTGGGTTTAGATAAGAGGTTTGGGTAACCCCCACAATAATCAAAACAAGCAAGTACAAACCCCCCAATATTTCCACCATGATCAATGGAAATATGGACAAATGCTTCACGTTGCAACCCCCCAATGTTTAAGCCAAATCTACGCCCTTGTCCTTGACACCTCAAGCACGCGGAAGTCACGCTTACTTCCGCATTACACATCCGGGCATTTGTACGGGATGAAATCGAACAAATTCATACTAACGAAATCGTACTAAATCATGTGAAATAGCCAACTCGTAAAATATGTACGAATTTCCATGAGATTGGGTTGCTTTGACAGATGATTTTATATCCACCCTGAATTTGAGCTCTAATGGACACACAATCATATGCGCTTAGAAGAGTTATAACACCTTTATAAACACTAGATAGTGGCACTTTTCAATACTAATTGGTCAAAAAGTGTTCCAGTCATGCAAAAATACTCGATTTATTAACAGTATTACATGAAACAACTATTCATCAGCTACTCTGTATATCACTGCACAGCACCCATAAAGTAAATCAAAATATAAAAAAATACGTGTCCTTTTTCCCCAGAGTTGAACAGTTTTTAAGGGGGACGCAGGACACATTCTTACATTCGAAAGCAGCTGGACCAAAGTCTTTGTAGCGAGTCAGTCCACTGTCGGGCATCTCTGAAACGCTCTCGGGAGGATATTTCCAGTCATGCCAGTGCAGCTTCTATCTACTTGAATGGAGAAACATCGAAATCTCAATAACGGTTGGTCAAGATTATGATCAAAAATCATATTTCAAATCAGCAGTAAAATCTGACAATACTGGAATCATAAATTGAGCTTCTTAACCTCATATTACGCTAAAAAAAATGATTGTGATTGGCTCTTTTAACTGTAAGGCGGGACTTCCTTTCTACATCCGTTGACCATTGGGTGCTCAGAGCCTCTTGGTTGGACATTACAATTTCTCCCATTCATTTTAATAGTAGTGGACCGTCTCTGCTAAATAATCTCTGGCTGGACTCAGAAGCTCGTGATGCTAGACGCTAAATAAACAGTGAGACGCGATGAAACTGATAAAGACGTGCATCTGATGCATGTTTACACTGACCAAAAATTGTGGAATGCAAGAACACAGGGATCCTGTAGGGGTTGTTCACTCCGAATGCGTCCTTGCGCTAAAAAAAAACCTGTCACAGCATCACAAACACAGGTGCCTCTCAGCATGCATTTTGAACATTGGAAGTTGTCACGTTGTCTAAAAAATGCAGCGCTTCTGCGCAAAATGCTGTTAAAAACAGTGAGATGTGGCGCAATGCTCAAAGACGTCCATCAAGTGCACATTTACAGTGCATAGAAAAACAACTGAAAAACAGCGAGAACGGATGTTTTGGGGTGAATGGCCCCTAACTTGATACGTGCAACAACAAAGATATCCAACTGACGCACACACGTACATAAACCAAAAATGTAAAAAACAGTACAGGCAAAACGTAACGTTATTACTCCACGGCTTCACAGCCAACTAGCAACGTGGCACGACTAGAACGCAACAAATTTCTCCATTTTGGAAAGGGTGTCAGATTTCAGTCTGTCAGTTTCGATTTTACTGTCACAGTCTAAATGACTGTACATCTGCACTGCAAAATAGAATAAGACTGTAAAAATATGCTAAATACAATAACAATGTAGACCAGGGGTCTTCAACAGGGGGTCCGTGATTCCTAGGGATCCGCAACAGTGCTGACAATGTTTGACCTCAAAACTAATTTTGTGAAAATTGAAAATGCGTTAAAATTAAAGCTGAAGGGTGTAACTTTTGTGACAAAAAAAATAAACGTTTTCAAACGTTTCCCGCATACACCCTCATGCCATTGGTCGAAAAACGAAGTCCCGCCCAATCTCTCGCCATTGGTTGAGCTGATGTTGCTATGTCAAGCTGGACATGCTGCAAAATAACAAACAGTCTACTAATGGCTAACTTATAGTTATGTCTACATATTAAGACGGGATAGGAGAAAGTATTTTAACATTGAGAAAATTACACTTTAGTTTTAACATCAACCAAGGCTAAAGCTAAAGATGCGGGAGTTCAGCTAAACTGTTTCATTTTCCTTCACATACTAAACTGCAATAGGTCAAATCAAAACACAATTTAAGAGTGCAGACAATTTAAAGGGACAGTTCACCAAAAAATGAAAATTCTCTCATCATTTACTCGCCCTCATGTCATCCCAGATGTGTATGACTTTCTTTCTTCTGCAGAACACAAATTAAGATTTTTAGAAGAATATCTCAGCTCTGTAGGCCCATACAATACAAGTGAATGGTGACCAGAACTTTGAAACTCCAAAAATCACCATAAGAGTAATCACCATAAGACTCGAGTGGTTGAATCCATGTCTTCAGAAGTGATATGATAGGTGTGGGGGAGAAACAGATCAATATTTAAGTCCTTTTTTTACTATAAATCTCCACTTTCACTTTCACATTCTTCTTTTGTTTTTGGCGATTCACATTCGTGCATATCGCCCCCTATGGGGCAGGGAGAATAATAATAGTACAAATGACTTTATTGGTCTGTTTCTCCACCATACCTATCATATCACTTCTGAAGACATGGAGTCTTATGGATTACTCTTATGGTGATTTTTGGAGTTTCAAAATTCTGGTCACCATTCACTTGCATTGTATGGACCTACAGAGCTGAAATATTCTTCTAAAAATCTTAATTTGTGTTCTGCAGAAGAAAGAAAGTCATACACATCTGGGATGACATGAGGGTGAATAAATGATGAAAGAATTTTCATTTTTGGGTGAACTGTTCCTTTAATGGCTTTACAATGTCAGCATCTTAAATACTGTATGTAAAATCATGAATATGGTACTATAAGCATGTTATTATACGCCAGTATTACAGTTTTATACAGCATGTAATGGGGGTTCCTGCTCTGTCTTTGTCCACCAAAAACCCCTCGTGAAGACGGACTAAATTAAAGAAACAAACAATGCAAAAGATATAAATAACATACTGTACAATGATTACACAAACTAAATTAACCTGAAGAAGAAAAGAAAAAGGAAAATAGACTACATACAAGAAAGTGTAATCACCATAATGAACATTATAATGAAATTTATTGTCCAAGATGCAGAAGACTGTGTGTCTCAGTGTCATTTCTCATCTCTCAGATTCAGAGCTACAGGACTGTAAATGGTAAATCAATAATTCTCTGTGATTCTGCAGGTTTGTCTGGTGGGATTCAAGCAGAAGAGAGACCGGCAGCCGTTAAAAGACACAGATACATGATAATGGACGAGAGACGTTCACAGCCGCATGCATGTGTGTACGGATCAGTTCAGACTTTGTCATTACCATCAGTGTGTGTGTGTGTGTGTACGGATCAGTTCAGACTTTGTCATTACCATCAGTGTGTGTGTGTGTGTGTGTACGGATCAGTTCAGACTTTGTCATTACCATCAGTGTGTGTGTGTGTGTTTGTACGGATCAGTTCAGACTTTGTCATTACCATCAGTGTGTGTGTGTGTGTGTGTGTACGGATCAGTTCAGACTTTGTCATTACCATCAGTGTGTGTGTGTGTGTGTACGGATCAGTTCAGACTTTGTCATTACCATCAGTGTGTGTGTGTGTGTGTGTGTACGGATCAGTTCAGACTTTGTCATTACCATCAGTGTGTGTGTGTGTGTGTGTGTACGGATCAGTTCAGACTTTGTCATTACCATCAGTGTGTGTGTGTGTGTGTACGGATCAGTTCAGACTTTGTCATTACCATCAGTGTGTGTGTGTGTGTGTACGGATCAGTTCAGACTTTGTCATTACCATCAGTGTGTGTGTGTGTGTGTACGGATCAGTTCAGACTTTGTCATTACCATCAGTGTGTGTGTGTGTGTGTACGGATCAGTTCAGACTTTGTCATTACCATCAGGTGTGTGTGTGTGTGTACGGATCAGTTCAGACTTTGTCATTACCATCAGTGTGTGTGTGTGTGTGTACGGATCAGTTCAGACTTTGTCATTACCATCAGTGTGTGTGTGTGTGTGTACGGATCAGTTCAGACTTTGTCATTACCATCAGTGTGTGTGTGTGTGTACGGATCAGTTCAGACTTTGTCATTACCATCAGTGTGTGTGTACGGATCAGTTCAGACTTTGTCATTACCATCAGTGTGTGTGTGTGTGTGTGTACGGATCAGTTCAGACTTAGTCATTACCATCAGTGTGTGTGTGTGTGTGTACGGATCAGTTCAGACTTTGTCATTACCATCAGTGTGTGTGTGTGTGTGTGTGTGTACGGATCAGTTCAGACTTTGTCATTACCATCAGTGTGTGTGTGTGTGTGTGTGTACGGATCAGTTCAGACTTTGTCATTACCATCAGTGTGTGTGTGTGTGTGTGTGTGTGTGTGTGTGTGTGTACGGATCAGTTCAGACTTTGTCATTACGATCAGTGTGTGTGTGTGTGTGTGTGTGTGTACGGATCAGTTCAGACTTTGTCATTACCATCAGTGTGTGTGTGTGTGTGTGTGTACGGATCAGTTCAGACTTTGTCATTACCATCAGTGTGTGTGTGTGTGTGTGTACAGATCAGTTCAGACTTTGTCATTACCATCAGTGTGTGTGTGTGTACAGATCAGTTCAGACTTTGTCATTACGATCAGTGTGTGTGTGTGTGTACGGATCAGTTCAGACTTTGTCATTACCATCAGTGTGTGTGTGTGTGTGTGTGTACGGATCAGTTCAGACTTTGTCATTACCATCAGTGTGTGTGTGTGTGTGTACGGATCAGTTCAGACTTTGTCATTAC
This sequence comes from Myxocyprinus asiaticus, assembly GCF_019703515.2. Classification (NCBI taxonomy): domain Eukaryota; kingdom Metazoa; phylum Chordata; class Actinopteri; order Cypriniformes; family Catostomidae; genus Myxocyprinus; species Myxocyprinus asiaticus. The sequence continues at coordinate 968,664 of NC_059382.1, forward strand.
CATCAGTGTGTGTGTGTGTACGGATCAGTTCAGACTTTGTCATTACCATCAGTGTGTGTGTGTGTGTGTACGGATCAGTTCAGACTTTGTCATTACCATCAGTGTGTGTGTGTGTGTGTGTACGGATCAGTTCAGACTTTGTCATTACCATCAGTGTGTGTGTGGTAATGCAAGCCGTCTCTCTCTCTCTCTCTCTGTGTGTGTTTATAATTGAATTTGACTCTTTCAGAGACTGAAGGAGATTTTCTCAGTAACACGAGACAGACGTGCTGTTACAGATCTCAAACACACCTCCACATCTCAGGACACTAAATATCCTTCACTTCTTAATTTGACGATATTTGTTGATACATTGAAGCATTTAAAGAAGGAAATATTTTAGATAATATGATTTAATTCTGCTAATTCTGATTATATTCATGATTTGCCCCCAGATTTTGAATTTTAAGGGCATTTTATAAAATCTTTTCCCCGAGCCCCTGTTAATTTATGACCCTGGTCTACATTCATTTTTATTCTATGTTAACAAATGGCATACAAAATCCACCAGTGGCAATAGAATCGTTTGGCTCTCCCAAAATAGAGTAATAAACCATTAAATAATTATTTCCCTTTCAACCTGGAAATAAAGTTTCATTATTTTGAAATATCTAAAACAACGTTATTATGCATGATGCTCCTGCACTATTTTGAGGTCACTAATCATATTCTGACATAACGTTTTGTTCAGACGGTCAGATTTCCTTGTTTCCATTAAAGCACACAAGATGCTCTGATCATCAGGGTTTATTTGTGAACCATTAAAGCAAAACAGAAGCATTTTCACTAGCGCTCTCAGACTTTTAGACCCCACTGCACTCTAGATCAGAAATGCATGACACTTTTGCATCCCAAATGTAGTAAAAGCACTAAAATTGGTGGAGTTTATATCACAGAAAAGGAGAAAGAAATTGTGTCATACAAAATGTCCTGCAACACAAATGCACCAAATGTGCACAAACACAAACTGTGTGTGTGAGTGTGTGTGACAGAGTGTGTGTGTGAGAGAGTGTGTGTTTGTGTATGTGTGTGCGTATGTGCGTGAGTATTAGTGTGAGCGCGTGTGTGTACAAGTTTTACTCTCCTTGTGGGTACCAAATGTCCCCACAAGAATAGTAAAACCTGAGATCACCAGCGGTTCTTACAAGGGAAATGGCTTATTAAACGACATGCAGAAAGTTTTTTGTGAGGGTTAGGTTTAGGGGTAGGGTTAGGGGATAGAATCTATAGTTTGTACAGTATAAAAATCATTATGTCTATGGAGAGTCCTCATAATGATAGCTGCACCAACATGTGTGTGTGTGAGTGTGTGTGTATGTAAGAGAGAGAGAGAGTGTATTTGTTAGCGTGTGTGTGTGAGTGTTAGTATGTGAGTGTGTGTAGTGTGTGTCTGTGTGGTGTGTATGTGTGTATAGTGTGAGTGCTAGCGTGAGTTGTATGCGTGTGAGTGTGTGTATGAGTCTGTGTGGTTTGTATGTGAGTGAGTGTGTGCATGAGTGTGAGTGTGTATATGAGTGTGTATCAGTGTGTGTAGTGTGTGTCTGTGCATGAATGTGTGTGTGTGTCTGTGTATGTGTGTGTGTAGTGTGTGTGAGTGTATGAGTGTGTGTGTGTGAGTGTATGAGTGTGTGTTGTGGGGGGTCCGGGCAGCAGTGGGGCTCTAGTTTGCTGCATGCTGTCTCTGTTTTACGATGCTAATTTCATCCCCACAGGAAGAGACAGAATCCTTACATGTGTAAAGAAGAATCCAGAGAAAAGGAGGAATGTCCCTTGTGCATTCTATCTGCACACACACACACAAACGTTCCACATTCCCAAAGAAATTCCTGCTGCATGTTTCTTGCCATTAAACTAAATCCAGCAGACATCACGACATTCCTGAACAAAACCGTTTACCGCCTTACAGAACGCCCCAAACATCCAGAGACAACTGAGAACTATTTGGCATTTAGAACTTTATTTTAGCTGATTTGCACAAGCATGAAAAAGAGACGTTTTGCTTGCATTTAAACATGCAATTTACTCAAAAACAAAACAAAAAAACCCAAAGCCTTACATGTTACACAAGGAAAACTTTAAAGATCTTCTTCAGACATTTGTGTGATATTTCTGCTCTTTTGGCAGTATTTGACTGTTTATTTGTACCTTATTCTAAACATTTAACTCACCTAAACAATGGAAAAGCGGAGCAAATTATTACATTTTGAAGAAATGCAACAAAGACAAAAACGTTTTTCTCCAGAATAATGTGCAATGATGAATCGTTCAGAGTAAGACCAGGAACATACATTAAAAAATGTACATTAGAGTAAATTTTGATCTCATGTTGACATTAAATCCAAGCCTCAGAATCTTCCCCATGGTGTTTTAAGTATAAAATAAATATTTATGATGATTTTCTACATTTACATATTCTACTGGTCTTTAAAATTTCATGAAACTGAGTATATGATTCATTCCAACAAATGCCCAGAAATACCATCATGATTAATCTGAACTACTTCTTTAACATCAATAAATATACACATCTGTGTCTCTTCTTTATATACTCTCTCTATACACATGACTACAGCTCTTGTGGAACAGCAGCTCTACTAAGCGTGATGAAGATGTTTATTATATCAAACATCATAAAGAGGTTTTGATTTATGAGTGTTATTACAGTTACGAGTGTCAGTTTGGATGTAGAATTCAACACTGTAATAAGTCAAATTGTTACGTTTCTGCTAATAATGTGTTGAAGAGGTGATGATAGCTAAAGCTAACACTAGATGACATCTACATCCATGTGAACGATAACACGCTTTATTGAAGCATTTACACAGACACAAAACAACATTCACTAACCAGACAACATCCACATACTGTAGCTTTGGAAGTCTGAACTTTACATTGCAGTGTCACAGGAACCTGTTGGTCTGTGGATGTGATGTGTTGCTTCATTTGGTTTGTGAAGTCTTATGAATTCTTCTGTGATTTTGTCTGAGAGTCTAGTGCGCGTAAGTCACGTCCTCTGGGTTGAGCGGCGGGCGGATGTCTAGTTTTCGGGTGCTGCTGTCTTCACCCACCACCTCCAGACGGAGAGCTGGAGCTCCATCTTTCTCCTTCATTCCTCCATCCACGATCAGACGCAGCGTGCAGCCCTTCGGGAGAAGATCCTGTTCATACGCTGCAGCCAACTGATTCACCACACGACGCTCAACCTGCACAACAACAACTCGATAAAACTCTATAATATCAACACAAAGAAAACACCAAACATCAAAGGAAAACATGCAAAACGCAACTCAACACAAAACTTAAGATTACTTAAATATCAACACAACAATGTTAAAGAGAATGTTCATCTTTCAGATTTGAGGTTTTGGTGAAGTTGTGTTTTGAGGTTTTGGGCTCAACTGATTTCATTACCACAGAGATTATTGTCATTTTTGATTGGTTCTCTAAACACTCAGAGTGATTGGTGGTATTGATTACTGATTAGTATGGATCGACGAGCACCTCGTGTTTGATTGAGCGCGCTCCATAATGCAGGTTATACCCCCCCACCAACAGCTCCAGCACCGGACGCTCCCACAGCAGTGTGATATTGTGCCTCTGTTTCGCCTGAGGGCAAATTAACATGAAGAGTGAAAACAACAGAGATTAGATCCACCCGTCTATCTATCAATCAGATGCTTTAATTCACAGTGACAGAACATATTTTTTATTTTCTCTGTGGTTTGAAAGCTGGGTAACAACATACTGTATTTCACAACACACACACACTCTCACACACAGACACAGACACACACCCACACACACACAAACTCTCTCACATGCACACACACCACGCGCACACAAACTCTCTCACATGCACACACACCACGCACACACTCTCGCACACACAGACAGACACACACTCACACACAGACAGACAGACAGACAGACACACACTCTCACACACACACACACACACACACTCACGCGCGCACACTCTCACGCGCACACACACTCACAGACAGACACTCTCTCTCTCACACACACTCACAGACAGACACTCTCTCTCACACACACACACACACACTCTCTCTCACACACACACACGTGCGCACACTCTCTCACACAGACACACACTCTCTCACACACACACTCTCTCACACACACACACACAGACACACTCGCGCGCACAGACACACTCGCGCGCACAGACACACTCGCGCGCACAGACACACTCCCACAGACACACTCTCACACACAGACTCACACAGACACAGACTCACTCTCACACACACAGACACACTCTCACACACACAGACACACTCTCACACACACAGACACTCTCACACAGACACACACACTCTCACACAGACACACACACTCTCACACAGACACACAGACTCTCACACACACACACACAGACTCTCACACACACACACAGACTCTCACACACACACACAGACTCTCACACACACACACAGACACTCACACACACACACAGACACTCACACACACACACAGACTCTCACACACACACACAGACTCTCTCACACACACACACACACACACACACACTCTCACACATACAGATATATAACTAAAGGACTTGAAAGTGCCTGCAGGCAAACCCCTGACAGATATGAATTTTTATACATATTTAAATATTTATGAATATTAATGACGTTAAATTCACTAATATGTTTACAGTCGTCAGAGCAAGCAACCTGTAATCTCTGTGTGTGTGTGTGTGTGTGTGTGTGTGTGTGCTCTCTCTCTCTCAGTCTGTGTTCATTGTTTTACTGGTTTAAATCTTGCATTTTTTTGTTTCACCTTCTTGGCCCAGTAGTTGAGCTCTTTGCTGACGAGCTGCGTGAGTTCAGCGTGACAGAACGGCAGGAAGTAAACAATCTCGTTTATCCGACCCAGAAACTCGTCACGTCTGAAATGAGCCTGAAACGCACCAATCAAATTAATTTACAAAACATGAGCAACAGTAAAATGTATGAATACAACAAACATATTTAGAGCGATCTGTAATGAAGGACACTGAAGTTCATGAGATGATAAAGACCTTCAGAATGGGACGAATGACTTCCTCTTTAAATGTGTTGGAGATTGTGATCTTCTCACTCTTCTGAACATCTTCTGCAGGGACACAAAAACAGGTTCATTTAGTCAGTGGAATAAGCCAACACAAAAGTTGCTTTAACAAAATGAGTATAACTGTACACTTTACTGTAACAGGAAGGTTCACCGTAATTGTAAAGTATCTGGTATGTGTAAGGTAATTATAAAGTTTACTTAATTGTTCAGTTGTTGAAGTTTCTCACCCAGATTTTTGGCGAGTCGTTGACGGCTCTGCTCTTCGGCTTCCTGTCTCAGCTGCAGTGCATGATGGGCAATTTCATCACTAGCTACATTAGACGTCATGATAAAGATGGCATCTTTACACTCAATCGTCTTCCCCTTACCGTCAGTCAAACGACCCTGACAGACAAAGACACAAACACACGAATCGTTCTATTCCACCCAAACTCCTCGAGGTTTTGTGTGCAGTATGGATAGATTCTGTGAAAGCATTCTACAAGTACTAGTAACAATACACTTTAGCGGTTTAAAAAAACATAAGTAGAACTGCTTCTATTATAATGTAATCCATTATAACTTTTGACCAATAGGTGGTGCTGTCACCAAATGTATATGGTGCGTTCAAGGTGTGGCAACTAAGACACAGTCAAAGTTTCATGTCAATAGGCCAAAGCGTTCCTGAGATACAGTGTCAGATCCTTTTTGGCCATCCATTTCATTGATGCATTATTCGAGAAATAATTGGTATTTTGAAAAGCTTTTGATAACTTTTTGTCACATTTAATGTGAATCAGATGTATTGCCTAGGAGGAGATAGAAAAAGTAAAATGAATGACCCAAGGAAGCTAACGACACAAGTCTCATGACAATAGGCTATATTAATGTAAAGTTATTTTATTATATCATTTGACCACTAGGTGGCACCATCTCCAAACCTGTGGAGCACCTTCAAGACATGGCCTCGATGACATGTACCAAATTTCGTAATGATACGCCAATGCATTTCTAAAATACAGCAATTAAAGTTAAAATTCAATATGGCCGACATAGGAAATTTGGGTATCCTTCAACACGTTATTCCCCAAGAATTGACCCTTCGTTAAGCCCCGCTTTAAAAGCACTTCTGACCAATCTTGTCTTAGCAACGGTTGCCCTGCCACCATTACTCTGACACGTGTTTCTATTTTCCAATTACAGCCTATGGGAGTAATGTGTGTTTGAGTGCTTTTAAACTGGATTTTATCAAAATAATCCAAAAGAAAAAAGAGTGGAGTTTAGCAAAGGGTCAGTTCTAATGAGACCAGTCTCATGATTTTAGGCCAATATATTAATAAGTTATCAGCAAAAATAGCCATTTTCTATACTTCTTGACCAAGTACAAAATTCCAGGGAATCAGACATACAATCTAGGAGGAGATAAAAAAAAAAAAATAGGGTTAGGGATAGGTTTTATTGAAAATTAAAAACGGTGGACAATCTAGTGGGAGGTGCGTCAAACCTATTAGGACTTGGCATGATCAAGGAATAAGAGGTAATAATTTTGTTTCTATGCTGAAATGTGTGTGCAACTTTGAACAGTTGGTGGCACTAGAGGGTTAGAGTTAGATACCCCAAATTTGGGTTAATTACATTTGAGAGTGTCCTCTATCTATGTGCCAAATTTCAGAACTTTCCTATGTATGGTTGTATGGGCTGCTGTAGACTTCAAGAGCGGATGAAGCTAATCTTAAACCAGTCTCTTTCCCAGTCTGATCTTGAGTACGGTAAGTCATATTCACAAAGTTCATTTTTACCTCATCAAAGAGCTGTAACATGATGGTGAGCACATCTGGATGAGCTTTATCCACCTCGTCAAACAGAACCACGGCGTTCGGACACTGTTTGAGCTGTTTGGTCAGCTGACCGCCATCCTCGTGACCGACATAACCCGGAGGAGATCCGATGAACTTCGCCACCTGAGAGAGAGAATATACGAAAACATAGCTCAACTGGTGAAGCGTGGCACCAGCATTGGGGAGTAACTCACTAAAAGTAGTGACACTTCGACTTCATTCAAATCTATTAATTTTAGTTAATTGGTTCCTACTTTTCAAAAGAGTAGCCAGACTGTACGTTAATTACTTTAATTTATGAGTAGCATGTAGCTTAACAACAGTTTCAAAGTAGCTTGACCAACACTAAGTGGCACCAGCAACATGGAGCTCAAGGGTTTGATTTCCAGATAAAATGAATATCTTGAATGCACAGTGTCATTTTAGATCAAGGGTCAGCAAAATGCATATATGTATAAAAAATTATAAAATCATTATTATAAAAAATAGGTAAAACAAAAAATACAAAGAGAAAGAAAAGGACCAAGAGGTAAAGAACATGAGAATTGCGTGAGATCTGAGTGAACTCAGCATGAAAAGAAAGATTAGATCAAACCTTGATACACACACACACACACTGTTCATCCTGTCCAACAGAGTGACACGGACAGTTCTCTATCAATACGAGTGTGAGATTGAATTGTGTGTGTGAGTGTGTGTGTGTGTTCAGTCTAAGGTCACCGCATAACAGCACGACTAAACGGATTATGAAAGACAATAGTGATAGAAGAGGTCAGAATAAGAGTACAAAATCCCTTAAAGCTGTTCAGAGGTCAGCAGGAGACCAGTCTAAACCAGACTACTTCAGTAAACCTTTAACACAAACACCCTCAGACCAGTTCAGTGTCTGGATTCATCACACAGTTAAACTATTAGGGCAAATCAGTGTGTTCCCACCATATTTTGGGGTCCATTACAAAGACAACCCTATTGTATTTGTACTGATAAATGATCGCTAATATATTCGCAACCATATGGACTACAATCAAGAAACACTAAACGTATACACCGATCAGCCTCAACATTAAAAGCACCTGCACCTAATATTGTGTAGGTCCCCCTCGTGCCGCCTAAACGTATACACCGATCAGCCTCAACATTAAAAGCACCTGCACCTAATATTGTGTAGGTCCCCCTCGTGCCGCCAAAACAGCACCAACCCACATCTCAGAACAGCATTCAGAGATGATATTCTTCTCAGCACAATAGTACAGAGTGGTTATCTGAGTTACTGTAGACTTTATCAGTTCAAACCAGTCTGGCCATTCTCTGTTGACCTCTCTCATCGCTCACTGGATGTTTTTTGTTTTTCATTCGGAGTAAATTCTAGAGACTGTTGTGTGTGAAAATCCCAGAAATACTCAAACCAGCCCGTCTGGCACCAACAATCATCCATGTGATTATCTAATCAGCCAATTATGTGGCAGCAGCGCAGATACGGGTCAGAAGCTTCATGTTAATGTTCACATCAACCATCAGAATGGGGAAAAAAAATGTGATCTCAGTGATTTGGAGCGTGGTATGATTGTTGGTGTCAGACGGGCTGGTTTGAGTATTTCTGGGATTTTCACACACAACAGTCTCTAGAATTTACTCTGAATGGTGCCAAAAACAAAAAACATCCATCTGTGGATGGAAACACTTGTTGATGAGAGAGGTCAACAGAGAATGGCCAGACTGGTTTGAACTGATAAAGTCTACGGTAACTCAGATAACCACTCTGTACAATTGTGCTGAGAAGAATATCATCTCTGAATGCTGTTCTGGTGGCACGAGGGGGACCTACACAATATTAGGCAGGTGCTTTTAATGTTGTGGCTGATCGGTGTATCTCCGATTTAATTTCCGTCTACTGAATGTTCCCTCTATTTTGAGTTTTCCGAACTCCTCCAAGAATTTTACTCTGATTTGCTTCTTTTTTGTCACAAGGGTCTCTAGATGACACATGCAGTATTTTGTGTGAATTGGATCAACGGTCTAGTTTTTTCTAATTATTTTGCTTTGCTTGGACTCTGATAATTACAACTTATGGCTATATTTAACGTACAGTATGTGTGTGCCTCACCTCATGCTTCTCTTGAAATTCAGACATGTCCATCCGAATGAAACCCTGAATAAAAGAGAAACACATTCCTGATGTTTATTAATTAACTCGTCATAACAAACAAAAGATTTACAATGGACGTTAATTTATAACTGACCTTCTTAATGTCTTTATGCATGTATCGCGCCACCTGCTTGGCCAGTTCAGTTTTACCTGCGGAAACATTTACAAATGTAAATGATCACAATTATTAGCACTAATTGATTTTGTTCCTATACAATTAATTTCGTCAAACAATAAAATTAGAAAACAATTCTTTTTTTTAATTTTTATTAAAGGTGCAGTGTGCGATTTCAGCCTATTTTTAAAATTTCACCCTCCAAAAAAATAATAATAAATAAATAAATAAATTTCAGCAAACCCAACGACAGTAGACCAGAATACGCATAATGATTGACTGATAGTTTTCCAATTGGTTAAACATTTCTCACAAGATTTATTCAACTGATATCTGTCAGATAGTAGCAATAATTTATATGTATTAAGTGTCTTTACTTTGAACTTAAGCATTTGATACAATGTACTTATTATGTACGTGTTGTTGCATTGTACTTCCATTTATAGAACCTACATTTAATTACATCTCTAGTTACACTATTACCCCAAACCCTAACCCTCAACCTAACCCCTAACCCTAAACCTAAACCTATCCGTACCTCAACCTCAGTAGCAGCAAATGTGAATCTTGTGAGAATTTTGCAGAACATGATTTTATGTATTTTAATGTTAGTAGATAGTAGATAGCAGTTAAAGACACCTAAGCTCAAGAGATTTAATGCAAATAATACATTACTTAATTTAGACAAAACTGAATGCTTAAGTCTTCCTATTATGTCTTTCCAAGTCTTTCTGTCGAGGAGAGAAATCACCGTCATGGCGTGTTTGTTTCACTCGCCGTCTTTTGGCAAGCGTGTCCATCATTTCTCCCTCCTTTCATTCTTCTCTCAGGGTTAATGTAGTGCGTGAGAGTAAATATTGCTCTTATGAATTTTAATAAACACATATATGGTAAGTGGAGGGACTTGTTGAATATTGATGGCGAGTGATGATTCATGCCGCTGGCGAGAGGGGAAACGTCTCTTCATTAATCAAACCACAAGAAATATACAAACACACATATGCAGCGCTGGTTTATGCCATTTCGTGTTTTAGGCATTTTTGAGACTTTATATTTCTGAAAAAAAAAAAAAAAAAAAGAAGTTACCGATTCCAGAGGAGCCCAGGAACAGGAAGACGAGCGGATGCTCTTCATCATACCAGCCGTTCTCCTTCCTCCTGATCGCTGCAGAGAAACACGACAGACCATCAGTATAGAGAGACGGTAATAAGAGAAGGGCAGATCTTTCTTTCAGAAGCAGAAGAGAGCCAACGTTAAACACTTTAAAAAAAAAAACAAAAGAAAAGGCAATGACTGAGGGAAGACAGAAACAAAGCGTGCACGAGAGAGAGGGATGGTATGGTACGGGACTCGAGCACCATTAGACAGACATTAATTTGATTACGTTGAAGCGTGCTGGAGAGACTAAATCAAGTTAGAATAGATCCAGCAGAGAAAAGGAGAACGATAACACGCAATCACCATGGCAACCAGTGTGTGTGTCTGATATCTTGCGTCTGATATTGTCCTCTGCCGTTCACACTGATCTGATGTGTGCGATCATTACACGCCATTACATCAGGAATATGTTTGTGTAATTTGTGTAGAATCAATAATTTAGTTCAGTCTCTAAGCATGCGTACAGACATTACGACATGTTAGACAAATGAGAAATTGTTAAAAAAATACAGCGTTCTGCCTTGAGGAAAAACAAATCTGCCACAAGCTCATGTTGTCAAATGCAAATGAGCTTTATGATGAACTGTTTGTGTTAAATTTGCAGCAAAGCTTGGGTAAACACTAGTGCACTCTAACTAGAGTTTTTGGCGAATAACTTTGGATATAACCGGATAAATCATTTAATAGAGATTTTTCTAGCCAATTAAATATTTTACGGCAGATTATAACTGGAAAATATACATTGTCTATAGAAATGTCCATGACTTTTAAAGATTTCCTTAGAATTAGGATTGTCTTGGGGGTCTGGGTATCTTAGCGAGTATTGACGCTGACTATCACACCTGGAGTCGTGAGTTTGAATCCCAGGGTGGGCTGAGTGACTCCAGCCAGGTCTCCTAAGCAACCAAATTGGCCCGGTTGCTAGGGAGGGTAGAGTCACATGGGGTAACCTCCTCGTGGTCGCTATAATGTGGTTCTCGCTCTCGGTGGGGTGTGTGGTGAGTTGTGCGTGGATGCTGCGGAGAATAGCGTGAAGCCTCCACACGCACTACGTCTCCGTGGTAACGCGCTCAACAAGTCACATGATAAGATGTGCGGATTGACGGTCTCAGACGCGGAGGCAACTGAGATTCGTCCTCCGCCACCCGGATTGAGGCGAGTCACTACGCCACCACAAGGACTTGGGCATTCCAAATTGAAAAAAATAAATAAAAATAATATAATTTTTATATATAATAATATCGTAATATAAAATTACGGTTTTCTTGGATTTTCCAGGGCTATTACAAGGACACATAAAAATACACTGCATATGCAACTTAACCCTAACCTAACCCATACTGGGCGAATTTTGTATATCAACTTCAGGCACTTTCATGCCCCGGCAATTGATTTATTTTAAAAACAAACATATTTCAACTCTATAATTTTTGATTTCATGAAGGTCTCATTAAAACTCACTTAGAAACTTCTCACCGGGTCTTCATCATTTTATTTGTGGTACTTTTTAAATGTCTTTTATGTATAGATTTGACTGTTTTAGATTTTAAATATTAAACTAGGAAAATACATCATAAAAATACTAATTATTACATGTTTAAAACTGCGATCATCTAAACAAAGAGTGAAATAAACACAAACTATTTCAATATTTATTGTGTAAAAATTATTTCTATAAATGTTTCTATTAATCAGTTGTGGCGTCATTTCCAGCACACCAAACAATGTTGTCCCTAATAAAGTGTTAATAAAGTTAGTGTACTTGTTAACCAAGTGGAGCGCATGCTTGAGATGAAATATGAGACAAAACAAAGAAAAATCAAATGTGAGCAGAATATTTTAATCAATCAAGCTGTAATTTGGCCTAATAATTCAAAAAGTGTGAAATCTGATGTGTGTGCATTCAAGACACATAAAATGAAAAGTGTTAAAATGTAATTTCCATCAGCATCATTTCCAGCACAGAATTCTATTAAACACAATCCAGAATGAACTTTCATGACTTGAATGACATAAATCTCCTGTGATGCATGAACACACACTGATGGACATTGTTAGTACACAAATTAAATCATCTAGTGACAGTGTGAACAAATGTTTAAACCAGACTTTCTAGAAGTGCCTGAAGTTGGAAGAATACACTGTGTATGAGTGTGTGTGAGTGAGTGAGTGTGAGTGTGTGTGTGTGAGAATGAGTGTGTGTTTGAGTGTATCAGTGTGTGTGTGTGTGTGAGTGTGAGTGTGTGTGAGAATGAGTGTGTGTGTGAGTGTGTGTGAGTGAGTGAGTGTGAGAATGAGTGTGTGTGTGAGTGAGTGTGTGTGAGTGAGTGAGTGTGAGAATGAGTGTGTGTGTGAGTGTATCAGTGTGTGTGTGTGAGTGTATCAGTGTGTGAGTGTATCAGTGTGTGAGAATGAGTGTGTGAGAATGAGTGTGTGTGTTTGAGTGTATCAGTGTGTGTGTGTGTGAGTGTGTGTATGTGTGAATGTGAGAATGAGTGTGTGTGTTTGAGTGTATCAGTGTGTTTGTGTGTGTGAGTGTGTGTATGTGTGAATGTGAGAATGAGTGTGTGTATGAGTGTGTGTGTATGAGTGAAAATGAGTGTGTGTGTATGAGTGTGTGAGAATGAGTGTGTGTGTGTGTGAGAATGAGTGTGTGAGAATGAGTGTGTGTGTGTGAGTGTGTGTGTGTGTGTGAGAATGAGTGTGTGTTTGAGTGTATCAGTGTGTGTGTGTGTGTGTGTGAGAATGAGTGTGTGTGAGAATGAGTGTGTGTGTGTGTGTATGAGTGTGTGTGAGAATGAGTGTGTGTGTATGAGTGTGTGTGTGTGAGAATGAGTGTGTGTGTGTATATGAGAATGAGTGTGTGTGAGAATGAGTGTGTGTGTGTTTATGTGTGAGAATGAGTGCGTGTGTATCTATCATAAAGATGGACTCTGTGTTGCTGCAGGCCGTTTCTCTGTCTCTCTCGTGTGCACGACACATTTGAGCTTTCAAACCACTGACAAAGTGATTCTCAGTCTTATTACACACTTCTTGTTTTTTAATAAAATCTCTTCTGTCAGTCACATGACTCAAACTACCAGCTGTCTAACTATCAAACAATTCATAAATGACAAGAGGAAATTTAAAGCTGCTGTGCGTCATTTGTTTGGATGTTAAAATACTTTCTTGTATCTCAGTTTATAGACTGATACACAACCATAATGCAAAATGTATGTATAAATAATGCAAAATTTCACATTATGTTGTTGACCAATAATATTATTATTATAAACTTTCCTCAAGTAACTCACGATCTTCCCAAAGCAATGCAACAAAAAAAATAATGCAGAAGTGAAAAAAAACATCCAAGGAAAATAAACACTTGCAGAAAATATAAAAAAATATGTCAACACTTCTTGCAGAGAACAAATATTAGATAAATAAAAAAACAAAAGATTTATCTAATATAAATCTTTTTTTTTGACTGAATTAATGCGA
>NC_059382.1:985000-997500 GCF_019703515.2 Myxocyprinus asiaticus
TCAGCTGTCTCTCTCTCTTTCTGTCTCTCTCCTCATGGAAAGACACCAGATAGATCCATGTGCAAAATCTGACCCCTCCAGGACCCCAAAGGGTCAGCAGTCTGTAATGCCTGATCAAACGCTTGTTGTATTCTCCTGCCCCGTGTCTGAACATGAATACCTCCCTGCTACAAAGTATGTCAAATGAGTAGGATCCCGAAGACTCTGCATTTAATGTCATTATTCTAAAGTGCACATCCACTGAACACTTTACTATCCCATAATGCCATGAGACATGAGGAGACGTCACATTCAAAGCACAAAATTAAACAAAACAACAGAGAAATGTTTGTTTGTTTGTTTGCATGGATATTGTGATGGAATATTGTGATTACATCATGATGGCGCCGTGGATGGCCACCTCGGTGTGGAGCGCTTCTATTGTTTTGTTGTTTTTGTTTGTTTGTCCTGTGTTTAGTAATCTTTTTCCAGTCAGTTTTACCAGAGATGAACTGCTGAACATTCGACAGCAAATACCAGTCAATCTTTTCCCGGATTTGGAATATTCTGACGTTTTGTTTGACATTTTAGTCGGAGGCGCGGCTGTGTTGTTTAAAAGCGCTAGGAGATGCAGGCGAGGGAGACGAGCAGGAGCGCTGGTCAGGCTCCGTCGGCGGGGCTTTCGAACAACGCTGCCGAGCATTCATCTTGCGAATCTCCGCTCTCTCCCTAACAAAACGGATGAACTACATCTCCTCACCCTCACAAACAAGGACTTTTCAACCTCTGCTGCCTTGTGATTCACAGAAACCTGGCTGAATGAAGCCATTCCGGACAGCGCGTTACATCTGCCGGGCTTCCAGCTGTTCAGAGCGAATCACATTGCGGAGTCAACGGGAAAACGAGAGGCGGTGGAACATGCTTTTACATCAGTGAAAGTTGGTGTACAGATGTAACAACGTTCAAGAAGATGTGCTGTCCTAATTTGGAAGCGCACTTTATTAACTGTAAGCCTTTCTACTCGCCACGGGAGTTTTCCTTGTTTATTCTGGTGAGTGTGTATATTGCGCCAAACGCGTGTTTGAACACAGCACTGCAACAGCTGACTGATCAAATCACAGACACAGATCAACAATACCCGGACTCAGTTATTATTATTCTTGGGGATTTTAACAAAGCAAATCTCACACGTGAACTGCCCAAATACAAACAGCACATCTCACGCCCCACCAGAGACAGAAACATACTGGATCATTGTTACACAACAATAAAGGATGCATATCGCTCTGTTCCTAGAGCAGCTTTGGGACTCTCTGATCACTGTCTGGTTCAACTTCTTCCAACCTACAGACAGAAATTAAAATCTGCTAAGCCTGTAGTAAAGACTGTGAAGAGATGGACCAACGAAGCAGAGCTGGAACTACAAGCCTGCTTTGACTGCACTGATTGGAGTGTTTTTGTGGCTGCAGACACCAATCTGGATGAGCTCACAGATACTGTAACATCATATATCAGTTTCTGTGAGGATATGTGCATTCCTAATAGGACTTATTTAACATTTAACAACGACAAACTGCGGTTTACAGCAGAGCTCAGGCAGCTTCGTCAGGCCAAAGAGGATGCTTACAGGGGTGGGGATAAAGTCTTGTACAATCAGGCCAGGAACACACTGAATAAGGGAATCAGAGTGGCTAAAAGAAGATACTCTGAGAAGCTGAAAAACAAGTTTTCAGCTAACGACCCTGCATCAGTGTGGAGTGGCATGAAACAACTCACAAATTACAGGACTCCTGCCCCCAACCCTGTGGTGGACCAACAACTGGCTGACGACCTGAATGTGTTCTACTGCAGATTTGAAAGGCCCAATCTCACACCCCACACCCACTCTGACCTTCACTTCACACAAACACCAACACCTCCTGCAACCCCCCTCCTCCCCCTTCCTGCTACTCAAACTGCACTTAAGATCTGTGAAGGTGATGTGAGCCGGGTCTTTCGACAACAAAGGATAAGGAAAGCACAGGGCCCAGATGGCGTTTCACCTGCATGTCTTAGATCCTGTGCTAACCAGCTGGCCCCCATCTTCACACAGATCTTCAATAGATCACTGGAGCAGCGTGAAGTCCCATGCTGCTTCAAACGTTCCACTATCATCCCCACCCCAAAGAAAACAAAAATCACATGACTTAATGACTAATTATTTTTTAAAAGTCTTGTTGCTGTTTTTGTATTGTACACTGGAAGCTTCCGTCACCAAGACAAATTCCTTGTATGTGTAAGCATACTTGGCAATAAAGCTCATTCTGATCTCCTTCTTGACTGAATATCTGATGAGTCAAAACACATTTTTATACACAACTGGACCAAAAAGGGGGTCTGGGTAGCTCAGCGAATATTGACGCTGACTATCACACCTGGAGTCGCAAGTTTGAATCTAGGGCGTGCTGAGTGACTCCAGCCAGGTCTCCTAAGCAACCAAATTGGCCCGGTTGCTAGGGAGGGTAGAGTCACATGGGTAACCTCCTCATGGTCGCTATAATGTGGTTCTCGCTCTTGGTGGGGCGCGTGGTGAGTTGTGCGTGGATGCCGTGGAGAATAGCGTGAAGCCTCCACATGCGCTACGTCTCCACGGTAACGCACTCAGCAAGTCACGTGATAAGATGCGCGGATTGACGGTCTCAGACGCGGAGGCAACTGAGATTCGTCCTCCGACACCCTGATTGAGGCGAGTCACTACGCCAAGAAACATATTTTGAGTTTAATGCACTAAAATAAAAAGGAAAGCCTCAGATTTGCAATTATTTAATTATTGTTTCTACTCTAGACTGTTTTATTAATATAATAATTTCAATGCAATCCTTTTCTTACTTTAGAGAATAAAATGTGTTAGTGGGACAAAGCGACTCAAAATGATGGAGCAGGTCACATAATTATTTGAATTATTTCAATATTAATTGAGGAAGCCCCCCAAATAATGATAATTTAGTATATAATAATTAAAATAACTACACATATATAATAGATATTATAATTCAGATAAATACATCACATCATACACATATCATAGCAACAGATGAGTGAAGCATTTAGATAATACAAAAAGTGGCTTAAAAATAAAAAAATTGTTTGTTTTATTTCCATATCACTGAACATAACCCTATTATTGCCCTACTTCCCTCTGCGCTATTTTTAATTGTCGGTCGATGTACTCATACATCATACACATGCTTTTGGAGTGTCTCACTTTGGTTGCGCCATGTCTCACTTGGCATGCTGTGTCAACTTAAACGTAATCTTTGAGCTCAAGAGCGCGTCTGTGGAAGGCTGCATGCTGCGTAGGTTTGACGAGGCTTGACTGACTGCCCCCTACTGCAATGTACATCAAGCTTGAATGGTAGGAACATTCTTTATGAACGTACTAACTGATGCATGATTAATTGCATGATTAATGTTTTCACAGAATTAAATCGCACTAAATTAACATGTTAAATCGACAGCCCTAAACCATGTAGATGCTTTCCTTTTTACTTCAGTGCATAAAACTTAAAATGTGTTTCAGGGACAAAATGACTCAAAATGATGGAGGAGGTCACATATATTAACAATAATTCATTATATATATGTATTTCTGAGATGATGAATGCCGCTCGCTGAATTGAACATGCTACATAATGAGGCTGTGACAACAAAGTGGCGTACTACTGTTTGAAATGTTTATCTACATATACTGCAAACTGTTAAAATAAATACTATACTTTCTAAATAGCAGACTGTATTCTGTATAGGGCCTATACTGTAGAGTATGCAGTGAGCATTTTGAAGCATAATGACACAACTGTACACACACACACACACGCTTATGTCTCTCTAATCGATAAACAAACACAAAAACACACCCCTCACCCCCTGTGTGTGAGTTCAGTATTTATTAGTGGTGTACGTTATTGTGTTTTAACTCATATCTGTCTGTCTCTCTGTCCTGGGACTCGTAGAAGAAACAGACGAGTCCCGGCGTGTCCGTTTGCACACACAAACATCACAGAGAAATCAAAGAAAGAAATGAAGTATTAGGAGATAACGACAAATGATGTTAAATGAGGACTGGAAAGAACCAGCTGCAATGCTGGAAGAAAACTCAAGAGAGAAAGACAGACAGGAAGTTCTGGAGAGGCAGATAGACGGGGGCAGGAAGATAAAGGGTGTGTGTATTTTATGTAATTGAGTTATGCAGCATCTTTTGGCTGCACATTAAACTCAGCAGCAGCTGCGTAATGCGCACACACACACACACCCATTCATCTACGTTAATCAATTAGCTGCCTGCACCCACAAATGACAAAGAGAGAGACAGACAGTGAGACTCAGTGTTTGCATATTGTGGTGGTGAGTAAAGACAAATCTGTGTGTCATGCGCGCAGAGGGTTTCACTTGAAATAAAAGACAAACTTAAATATAAAAGGTAAAACAGGGGTTTCAGAGAACTCAAGGGGGTATTTAAAATTGCCGTCTTCGCGTTGTAGCGTGGACAGGGAAAACGGAGATATCTGAAAACGATGACATTTTTTTTGTCATGTGAGGCAGTCATGTGATCCATTCATCCCAAAACAATCAAGATAACGGCACCATGATGTAGCGCCATTGATGTGCCTGCTATTTACTTTAATAGTGTTGTTAAAGATAAATGCTACTTTGCACAACCTTCACATTGCATTACTTCAAAGGTGATGGGAAGTTTCCTCGGAACTGCTGTCCGGCGACGGAACACCAGGATAATTGCATTTCAGATCGTACGTGGAATGGCGATTTTTCGCATGGGCAGTAAGGGGATTTAAGTGTTTTCATACGTTTCAGTGTGGACGAGCAACTTTTGGAAAACCGTAAACAACGTCTTTAAATGAGCGCATGTTAACGAGAGAGGACTCGAATGGCTTTACCTCATCTGTGCGATGCATGTTTATATATAATACATAAGAGAACTTATAAATACACAAAAAATGAATAGGAGGTATATAAGAGGCCTGGGTAGCTCAGCGAGAATTGATGCTGACTATCACACCCTGGAGTCGCGAGTTTGAATCCAGGGTGTGCTGAGTGACTCCAGTCAGGTCTCCTAAGCAACCAAATTGGCCCGGTTGCTAGGGAGGGTAGAGTCACATGGGGTAACCTCCTTGTGGTCGCTATAATGTGGTTCTCGCTCTCAGTGGGGTGCGTGATGAGTTGAGCGTGGATGCCGTGGAGAATAGCGTGAAGCCTCCACACGCGCTACGTCTCCGCGGTAACGCGCTCAACAAGCCACGTGATAAGATGCGCGGATTGACGGTCTCAGACGCGGAGGCAACTGAGATTCGTCCTCCGCCA
The DNA here is from genome assembly GCF_019703515.2 of Myxocyprinus asiaticus. Lineage (NCBI taxonomy): Eukaryota > Metazoa > Chordata > Actinopteri > Cypriniformes > Catostomidae > Myxocyprinus > Myxocyprinus asiaticus. The sequence goes on from NC_059382.1 coordinate 990,338, forward strand.
CCCGGACTGAGGCGAGTCACTACGCCACCACGAGAACTTTGAGCGCACTGGAAATTGGGCATTCCAAATTGGGAGAAAAGAGGAGAAAAAAAATAAATAAATAGGAGGTATATAATAAGAGACGCTCCAATCTAGGGCACAACAGCGCTCATGCGCATCCTGAGCTTAGTAATGTGCTTCAGTGTAACCGGAGTGCTTCAGATGTGTGTAAATGTAAGATTATTGTGGGTGGGCAACATCAGTTTTTTTTCTTCTGCAACAGTTTATTAAAGCAATCTGTTGTCTTTCAGACACCCCAACATAAAGAATCGGCAACAGATAAAATTACTGTCCACAACACCTTACAAATAATTCTGTGGACTTTGCATAATAATGGGATCATTGCTTTAAGTCAGATAATTTATTGTTGAATGCGGTGAGTTTGTACAGAAGCAATGCTTTAAATACTGAGGACGATTTAAGAAGCAACTTTTCAAAGTTTACTCGCTGATAGTGACTACGCACAATGCACCGTCAGCACACTTAAACATTACTAAAAGTTGCATCTTTTAATTCATCACTTTAAAATTAACATAGCTAAAAATACTAAACGTACTAGTTTGTTGTTGGATGACTAGTGAAGCATCCTGTCCCATTTGTAGGATGTGTATCTTTCTATGACTTCTGTCTGCATGTTTTACATCCGTCGTCTTCAGTCAGTCATTTAAATGCTCACTAACAGACGCTTTATTGGTGGATATGAGTGTGGTAGATCAAATTCCTCTGTTATATTTTTGGAGTTCGTGTGTTTAAGCTCCAGTTTCACGTGAATTGAAAATTCACGTTCAGTCCGTGACAACTGGCTAAGCACCACACGGCAACCATCCGTAACCATAGCAACAGCACCAGTACCCACACATGCACAAGAGTTTTTCACATTTAGGTTTAGAAAATCTTATAAATAACTCTTTTATATTATATATATATATATATACAACATACATAACATATATCGTATTTTTGCATTACACGGTTTTTAACCGTGGATTCTAAATTCACCATGAGAGTTTTAATTGCGGTTAATAGTAAAACCGTATAATCGTGGCACCCCTACATCCAGGTATTTCTCGTCTACTGTTTTATGAATACTGAGGATTCATACACCCTGCTCCACTGGCATACTGCATAGTAGGGAAGTATGCATATTCGGACGCAGGGATTGTGCGTCTCGAGGAGGGGCATTAGAAGTTTTTCCAGCAGAAGTGACGACACACTTTTAGCTTCAGGTGCAGCTCATCACACCGCCAGCATACTGCACACTCCTCTTACACCTGAACCTCTCACACCCTTTATTTCTTTTTCCTTTACCTCAACTAACCTCAACTAACTACATTTAAAACACTGCTGCTCAAAGTTTCGTTCACCCAGGATGCTTCAGTTCATTCAGGAGAAACAAGTTTGGTCTTCTGTTGCATAAATTCACTTTAACTGTGGAACGTGAGAATATTTGGATAGGTGAAGTTCTTGGAGTTACAAAAGTGATGAACGAGAGTTTTTAGGTATAGGTTTGTGTGTGTACCTGATGCTACGGTATTAATGGCTCGTTCCTGTCCAATGATGTGTTCCTTCAATCGGCGTTCCAGAGGAAACTTCCTCCTCTCCTCCATCTCTCTTTTCTGCTGAACTTCTGCAAACTAGAGAGAGAGACAGACATGAGAAAGGACAAGAGAAAAGAAAAATACAATCAAGTGTACATGAGCTGTTGATGTTGGGACTTTTGTGCTCAAGGACAGCTGCCCCATGCAAAACAGAAGTCAGGGTTCTCGAGATGTGTTTTTCAATGCAGTTACAGCATCAAAATTACTCAAATGGCAAGATCATCGCAAAAGACCAAAGCCTCCAAACTGTTTTCCAATCTTACATTTTAATAACATGACAAATCACCAATATAATCTGACAACGATGACATTACATATTGTCCTTCTTTAACTCAAAACAGTATTTCAGGTTGGTTCAGCTACATATGCATTCTAAAGTTACTGTTGGTAAGACAATGCCTTTGCCAATAATGCAACTGGTTCTTTGAACTGTAAGATGTGACTTCCGTTCCTACAGCCGCAATATTGAGTGTTGTGATTCATTCTTGCATTCTTGTGTATCTTATATATAAACTCTTGAGCAGGGCTATTTAACTTCATCGACAAGTAGGCCAGATGGAAAAAATATTCTGGGCATGCAGTCCAAGCCAGAATATTTTACTAACAAAACGTTTTTATCAGATATCGTCTTATTGTAGGCCTATAATATTTGTTCAATAAATAAATAAAACATCTGTGTTTATAGCTCTAATTTTTTATCACGAGAAAAAAAAAAACAAAAAAAAAACAGTTACTTGAAAAAACAAGCAAACAATATATTAAGTAAAAAGTGCTTTCAAAATTGGTCCATAAAAGAGAGACATTGCTATGGTATGTGGTTGCTAGGCAGTTTCTAGGGTGTTCTTGGTGGTTGCTAGGGCATTGCTAGATGGTTACTAGGTGGTGGCTAGGGTGTTCTGGGTGGTTGCTAGGGTGTTTCTAGGTGGTTACTAAGCAGTTGCTAGGGCATTGCTAGGTGGTTACTAGGCAGATGCAAGGGTGTTCAGGGTGTTGCTAGGGCATTGCTAAGTGGTTACTAGGCGGTTGCTAGGGCATTGATAGGTAGTTGTTAAGGTGTTCTGATGGTAGCTAGGGCATTGCTAGATGGTGGCTAGGGTGATCTGGGTGGTTACTAGGGCACTGCTAGGTGGCTACTAGGCAGTTGCTAGGATGTTCTGGGTGTCACTATGGCATTGATAAGTAGTTGCTAGGGTGTACTGGGTGGTTGCTAGGGCACTGATAGATAGTTGCTAGGGCACTGATAGGTAGTTGCTAGGGTGTTCTGCATGGTAGCTAAGGCATTGCTAGATGGTTGCTTGGCAGTTGCTAGGGTGTTCAGGGTGGTTGCTAGGGTGTTGCTAGGTGGTGGCTAGGGTGTTCTGGATGGTTGCTAGGGTGCTGCTAGTTGGCTACTAGGCAGTTGCTAGGGTGTTCTGGGTGTCGCTAGGGCATTGCTAGGTGGTTACTAGGGTATTCTGGTGGTTGCTAGGGCATTGATAAGTAGTTGCTAGGGTGTTCTGGGTGGTTGCTAGGGCACTGATAGATAGTTGCTAGGGTGTTCTGGATGGTAGCTAGGGCATTGCTAGATGGTTGCTAGGTGATGGCTAGGGTGTTCTGGGTGGTTGCTAGAGTGTTTCTAGGTGGTTACGAGGCAGATGCTAGGTGGTTGCTTAAGTGTTTTGGGTGGTTGCTAGGGCATTGATAGGTGTTTGCTTGGGCATTGCTATGTGGTTGCTAGGGTGTTCTGGATGGTTGCTTGGGCATTGCTAGATGGTTGCTAGGGTGTTCTGGGTGGTTGCTAGGGCGTTGCTAGGTGGAGAGTAAATCACTGATACTAAATTACTAGAAATTGTACTGAACAAAAACAATGAAGTTTGTTATAGATGCAATGATTTAAATTTTTGACTTTTCAAATTGAATGTTTTCTTGATCAAATTAATGAATAGAACTTTTCTGTTTCTCCAAACTCACGCTTATCAGTTGTCCATGATTTCAGGTCTTTAATCTTCCCATCCGACGAAATGATGGACAATGATTATTTGTAGCACAACCTCTGAAAGCATCTACAAAATGCGCCGCTCCTGCACAAGACACTGTAATAAGATCGAGATGTGGTGCGACATCCGTCTAGGGCAAGTTTACATAGGAAAACAATTTAAAAACAGTGCGAACAGACACAAAACGTGTTAGATTTGAACAGCCCCAAAGACAGCTGACATCCTCGAGCGGGCCACTGAAAATGGGTAGGATTTGGCCCACGGCCTGCTCTAGAGTGTCCAATTTATCTCCCTTTATTGATAAATGACATCACTCCATCATAATTTGTCTGTCTGTCAGCAGGTGTGTGATTACTGATGTTTGTAGGCAGGTAGGTGTGAGTGTGTGTGAGTGCCCTGAAGCCTGTAACAGTGATACGGGATTATGATGCTTTCAACTGCAGCTCATTTACCCTTAAACTGGATTACTGTGGATTACTGTCTTAATCCAGTGTAAATACACCCAAATGGCCAGATGACAGCACACGTACATACATACATTACAGCCAAAACTCATCAAAACAATGTAAAACTCCATGACAAATCACATTCAGTCACATTTAGTATGTGTAAAGGCATTTCTCTTTAAATCAAATGTAAAATTATTTAAAGGGTCAGTTTTAGTCATCAATTGTTCTCCCTCATGTCGTTCCAAACCCATAAGATTTACTTTCTTCAGTGGAACACAAAAAAGGAGATGTTTAGCAGAATGTTCGCAGTGCTCTTTTTTTATATAATGAAAGCATACATCAGAAACTAAGAAATGAACTTTTACATTAAGGGGCAATGTTTACCTTTATGATGGATTTTTTTTATTTCGAACCATATAACATTTAAACTTACAGTATGTCAAATACTTTCAATGTTTTAATTGCAGTTTCCCAGCGAAATCTCCAGTGGGGTGTGCCAAAAGCAAGTGAAATGGTGTTGTAATCAGATTAGCTTTTTAAGAATATTAGATGGAGGTTTTAATGAGTAAAACATACCTCCCTTACCTAAAATTTTAACCTAAACCTAGTGTGGACAAAGCAAACGTGACATGAAAAGCACATTTTCTGAAGCAATCACGTCAGTTCCTGTCGTTTCTATGACACTTTCGTCTCACATGTCAGCTTGTGTGCTTGGCTGAGCTTGAACCGTGGTCTTCTGAGTCCATAGTCCAACACTCTATCAGGTGAGCTAGCGTGCAAGCTAATCACATTGGAATAAGAGTGTAAATATAGGTGAGTCTGTAATACAAGAGTTAAAATGTATTGTATTTCAGATGAGGCTTTATAGTAAAAGTTTTCTTATATCATAACATAGCAGTGTGAGTAATGGTGCGAAAAATACAGTTGAAGTCAGAAGTTTACATACACTACAAGTTAACTGTGCCTTTAAGCAGCTTGTAAAATTCCAGTAAATGATGTCAAGCCTTTAGATATTTAGCCAGTTAGCTTCTGATAGGAGGTGTACTGAATTGGAGGTGTACCTGTGGATGTATTTTAAGGCCTACCTTCAAACTCAGTGCCTCTTTGCTTGACATCATCAGAAAATCAAAAAAAATCAGCCAAGACCTCAGAAAAAAAATTGTGGACCTCCACAAGTCTGGTTCATCCTTGGGAGCAATTTCCAAACGTCTGAAGGTACCACGTTCATCTGTACAAACAACAGTACGCAAGTATAAACACCATGGGACCACACAGCCATCATACCGCTCAGGAAGGAGACGCATTCTGTCTCCTAGAGATGAACGTAGTTTGGTGTGAAAAGTGCAAATCAATCCCGGAACAACAGCAAAGGACTTTGTGAAGATGCTGGAGGAAACAGATAGACAAGTATCTATATCCACAGTAAAACGAGTCCTATATCGACATAATCTGAAAGGCTGCTCAGCAAGGAAGAAGCCACTGCTCCAAAACCGCTGTTAAAAAAGACAGACTACAGTGTGCAAGTGCACATGGGGACAAAGATCTTACTTTTTGGAGAAATGTCCTCCATAATGACCATTGTTATATTCAGAGTAAAAAGGGTGAGTCTTGCAAGCTGAAGAACACCATCCCAACCGTGAAGCATGGGGGTGGCAGCATCATGTTGTGGGGGTGCTTTGCTGCAGGAGGGACTGGTGCACTTCACAAAATAGATGGCATCATGAGGAAGGAAAATGATGTGTATATATTGAAGCAACATCTCAAGCCATCAGCCAGGAAGTTAAACCTCGGTCGCAAATGGTCTTCCAAATGGACAATGACCCCAAGCATACCTCCAAAGTTGTGGCAAAATGGCTTAATGACAACAAAGTCAAGGTATTGGAGTGGCCATCACAAAGCCCTGACCTCAATCTGATAGAACATTTGTGGGCAGAACTGAAAAAGCGTGTGTGAGCAAGGAGGCCTACAAACCTGACTCAGTTACACCAGTTCTGTCTGGAGGAATGGGACAAAATTCCAGCAACTTATTGTGAGAAGCTTGTGGAAGGATCCCCAAAACATTTGACCCAAGTTAAACAATTTAAAGGTAATTTTTTATCCCGTTTTCTCCCAATTTGGAATGCCCAATTCCCACTACTTAGTATGTCCTTGTGGTGGCGTGGTTACTCACCTCAATCCAGGTGGTGGAGGACAAGTCTCAGTTGCCTCCGCTTCTGAGACCGTCAATCCGCGCATCTTATCACGTGACTCGTTGTGCATGACACCACGGAGACTCACAGCATGTGGAGGCTCATGCTATTCTCCGCGGACTTCCCACACGCCCCATTGAGAGCCAACCACATTATAGCGACCACAAGGAGGTTACCCCATGTGACTGTACCCTCCCTAGCAACCGGGCCAATTTGGTCGCATAGGAGACCTGGCTGGAGTCACTCAGCACGCCCTGGATTCGAACTCGCAACTCCAGGTGTGGTAGTCAGCGTCAATACTCACTGAGATACCCAGACCCCCAAGACATTTCACATTCTTAGTAGTGATCCTAACTGACCTAAGACAGGGAATGTTTTCTATCATTAAATGTCAGGAACTGTGAAAAACTGAGTTTAAATGTATTTGGCTAAGTTGTATGTAAACTTCTGACTTCAACTGTAAGTGTTTACAGAGTCATAATCAGCCGTTGTACTAGTGATTTTTGTGAAAGTGAATAAAACGCACAGTTGTTGTAGCGCCACAAGTGTCCATTTCACCAGGAAACTGCGACATAACGTAGAATGCAGCACGTAAAAGTCTGTTTGCTAAAATTTAGTTTAGCACCAAAAGAAGCACCATAAAATATCTTAAAAGTAGTTAATATGACTCATTTTCTAGATTCCAATTCTTCTGAAGTCCTATGATATCTTTGTGTGAAAAACAGATTGAAATTTAAGATGTTAAATATGATAATCTACTGTTAATCTAACTTTATGCTGTAGCTCAGAAATCTCAATCTCATTTGTTTAATTCAGCCAAGTTTGATTTACAATGATACCAAAATGAAATTGTATGGAAAAGAGCAGCGTGAACATTCGGCCAAACATCTCCTTTTGTGTTCCACAGGTTTG
>NC_059382.1:1002500-1020000 GCF_019703515.2 Myxocyprinus asiaticus
CGGCAAAATTCCCTGTATTATATTAAATTACCAAATGAATAAAGCATTAAATTAAAATAAATTACCAAACGAAAAAATAATATTGTTAGGCCTTTTCTTTACACAAACTTAAATTAGCCGTACCCTGTTCTGTAGATGAATAAAGTCATCTGAATGACATTCTCAGAATGTTCTGCACTTTTTTTCAAGACCATAAACTATAAGAACTATTTGTGCAATGCTGAGTTCACTTTCAGAAAACAAGCTTTTGAACATTTTAAATATGTTAAATCTAACCCTCTTTACCTCGGATCACGTTTGCTGAGCTTCTTCAGAAAATGTAAATCGCATTATGATGCTAAAATTAATTTTAGATGGTAATCGAGTTCAGTTGGTCGTTAAAAGTTGCTGGACAAATATGCGGGACATAATGCAGTTGTGATGGCGATGCTTTAGATTAGATGATTGTTTAAAATATCCTATTGAATATCAGGAATGTATCATATGTAAACACTGATATTACACCGCATCAGTGTTTGTTTAATAGTCTGTGCACACAGCACATACACATCGATGGATGCTCCTGATACTGACACTGAAAGTTTCCCCCATTACTTAGTGCAGGTTGCCAGCTTGAACAGGGCCATGACGATTCGCTTTCGGGTCAAAACCGGTGGCAACCTGCGATAGACGCAACATCAGGACCGATATTACAGTCCTATCAGAAGTGCAACTGTTCCCTTTTGATTGCAATTCGTCATCTTCTGATTGCATTTATTTGTGAAATTAAAAGTAAGCTGACTAATTTCAATGAATTGTCTCAATACTCTCCCCATTTTACCAAAACTTCAGGTGGGGTGGGGGGATTAGGGACATCTGGGAGGCGAAAGGTACACAATTAGCGATAAACACACATTTCTGTATGGAAACGGCTTAAGGACAGATTTCTTTTGCAATAAACCAAAACTTATGCGACAGAGTGTTTTTTTAAATTTCTTTTTTTTTAAGCATGACGTCATCATGCACACCATTTTTATTGATAAAAGGCCATTTGAAAGGAAACAAGCAGAAGACGACATGTTGCAAACTTTTTGTTTTTCATTTTCACTTTGTCGATAGCAAAAAGTGGATGGAAACTAGGTTAGTGTCTCAAACCATCTAGCACCACCAAAACTTTGACTAGATTGCACTAGAGAGTCAATTTCCGCCCACCTAGATTTTCTGCTATTTAGAAACCGTTCATCAGACCTTACATCACCTTCAGACCATGTTGACTAAAAGTTATGGAATTAATTTTGATAGACCAAACTGAAGACCAAACCAAAGAATTTGCCGTAGAAGACCCTACACAGAATGAAAGGTTGTATCTTCGCAACTTGGCATATGCCATCACCACCAAGCCCTGAAGGTACATGAACAATTTCGGAACAACGCCACCTACTGGTCCTGAAATATGGAATAATGATAGATTTGCTTATAACTCTTCAATACTTAAACCTTAATTCCTGAGACTGGTGTCTTTACATTCCTCGAGTCGAATGAGTTGAGTTGAATGATACTCAATGTCCTGGGTCAGCCACATTGTACATTCACCATTTTGAAATTTGATGCAAAATGCTGCATTTGATTAATGCTTTGGTGTATCTAGACCAGTGGTTCTCAAACTTTTTTGCACCAAGGCACATCTTTGTAAATATTACATTTCCAAGGCACACCATTTTTTTCCTCAAAATACAATGACGCATACATCCTCATAAATGTGAAATATACTGTAATAAACCTGAAACACAAATCAGAAACTAAAAAAAGGACTTGAAACCATGGTAAATTATATAAATAAAAAATGTACTACACAACTTTCATGGAATATTTGAAAAAGGTTATTTAGGCTGTAAGGGCAAATCAGGGCTCTACGCAAACATTTTTATTTAGGAAAAAAATGCTAAAGAATAATGACGGATAAAAATAATGTGATGATTATAAAGCAATGTTTGTTTATTTTTTGGAACTTGCGTTGACCTGGAATTTGCATAAATTCCTGCTTGGTAGTCTCATCATAAAGTGTGAACATTTCAACAGGATATGCAGTTTTTGCAGTCTGGCAGTGCGTGGTTATAATGTTACAATGCGCACCTCCGTTAGAAGCAGAATAATGTTTGGTGCGCTGTCACCCTCTCGCAGTTGTGCAAAGGGGCTCTCATTGTTAGTGACATTTCATGGTTATTTTTTTTTTATTTTGCTTATCATGATGATTTAGACGAGGACGCTGACATGCTGTTTACTGGTATCGCGCATTTTATGGATTCATGCGCTATTTTTCTCAGAAACTTGCGTTTGAGCGTGAGGTTAACACATCATCCATCAATAATTAATTAGTCAAAACACTGACCGTCATTTTGATAGATAGGCCTACAAGCAAGAATCTCCGCTTAAACCATTTTCACGTGGTATATCTTCACTATCTCTCGGTAGCGTGTGCGTGAAAGAGAGAAGAGAGAGCGCTCGCAGCTGTGTGAGACTGAGAAAACAGTGCTTTGAATGCAAAACTAACTAACATGCCTCTTTTAAAAGTACTTGGTATATGATGCAAGATGCATCAGGGTGTTTTTATTCTGATTGTAGGTTGCAATAAGTTTGGGTGTAAGATCAGCTGTCACTCTATTGGTTTATTGTCTTGAGCCTGGTCTCCATACATGCTTGGGGTAGTGCAGAGTAAAATAACACCAAATCTAAGGGGCCGTTTACACGACAACGTTTTCAACTAAAAACAGAAAACTTTTGTACGCGTTTTGGATGTTTGTTTACACAACAACGGCGTTTTGAAAACGGGTTTCAAAGTGCAAGTTTTTGAAAACGATGCCGTTATCGTCTCCGTGTAAACGTACAAAAACGCGAATTTGTGAAAACGATGATGTCATGCGCATGCGTATTACGTGTTCAGTCTATAGGCACTACAATGGCAGACTACAGGACTGTGTTTGTGCTGCTTAAGATTTTGAGTTTATTGACACTACGCCAGCAAAGTAATTATAATAATAAAGCAACCTCATTTTTCCCCTTTTTCTCCCAATTTGGAATGCCCAGTGCCCAATGTGCTTTTTAAGTCCTCGTGGTCACGTAGTGATTCGCCTCAGTCTGGGTGGCAGAGGATGAATCCCAGTTGCCTCCGCATATGAGACCGTCAAGCCGCGCATCTTATCACGTGGCTTGTTGAGCACGTTGCCACAGAGACAGAGGCTTCACGCCATCCACCGCGGCAACCACGCTCAACTCACCACGCGCCCCACCGAGAACTAACCACATTATAGCCACCATGAGGAGGTTACCCCATGTGACTCTTCCCTCATTAGCAACCGGGTCAATTTGTTTGCTTAGGAGACCTGGCTGGAGTCACTCAGCACGCCCTGGATTCAAACTCGCAACTCCAGGGGTGGTAGCCAACGTATTTTACCACTGAGCTACCCAGGTCCCCCGTCCAGCTGTGTCTGAACACAAGAATGCGTCCTCATCTTGTGCTGTTGCTGGTGTCAATCAAGTGTGTGGTTTGTTGTCTGTACAGCTGGAGTTTTGCTTACTGCCCCCTGCTGAAAACAAGGGCCCCGTTTACACCTTGCAACAACATGCGTTTTATATCTGGATGGTATCTGGATATTCTTTAGCTGGATTGCATTTACACCTTGCAGTCAAATGTGACTACACTGTGATGGGACAGAGATCCGATAATTCAAATGCTTTCCATCAGACAGGGTTTTTACTTCATTTAAATGTTCTTGGCAGCTGCCAAAGCTAAATATCGGTTGGCAAATAAAATGAATGCCGCTTTGTATATGCTTCTCATCTGAAATGAGCGAGTAAAGACTGGTTTCACATTAGGGTCAGGGTGATTTGAAAACCGGAGAGAAACGTGAGCGAGTGTGGATTTGAGGAGAGGGATGAGGTATTCCAAGTGTATTTCAATGGAACAATTCATGGAATATTGTTCATTGTTTGGGTGACAAGACTGCAAGACAGCAGTGTCTGTTTTGATCTTCACATTGCAGTGGTTGAATTAACAGAAAAGGCAAGAACCCGCAACACAGTGCTTTAACATCGGATGACTGTAGCATAACATCATCACATAATTACTTAGGTGGTTGCATTCGGACAGCATTTACACCTTCCATGAATGTGTTCAGAATCTGTTCCTGACCACCTCCGAATGTGGTTTCAGTGATCCGATCCTGATGTTTCTTGGGTACATTTACACCTGTCATTTAAGGCGGGCAAGTGGAATCTGATAGCAATCCGATCACCTAAAACATGTTAATGCAAGGTGTAAATGGGGCTATGAAGGTGGTACTTCAAGCTTGATTTGCTCCGATGTTTGTAATATTCCTTATTACGGTCCAGAGACATGATTTATTGCGTACATTTTTTAACACGTTACGTTTTATTTAATATTGAGCTAGCACGTTCAATTGAAAGCCCTAATTTTAAATAATTCTCTTAATGACTTTGGCATCTTTGTGATGATTTTGATACTCTCCTCTGTTTTCAGAATCACTTCACATGTACATAAAAAATAAGCTGCAATGATGACCAACCTTTTTGTGTCAACCCATAGTAATTATATTAATCTTCATTTAAGAACAACACTCAATTGCATGGTGTCTACATACACAGATGCTTTCTAAGGCAGCATCTGAAATGAAACCTCAATGGTAGCTGATTTTGACAGACAGACAGACAGATAGATAGAGAGACAGACAGTCCTGTAATGTGCTAGCCTCTCTCATTCTCATTGCATTAAAATGGTGCTGTCTCACCCTGATGATGTCATCGTGTGATAAATACACCTCACTGTCAGACATGGCGCTGCTCTGTCTGAGGGGGGCGTGGCTTTATTCCAACTAAGGTTTCTGGGTAATGCGCTCCACACCGTAATCTAATTTCTCAGCATCAAAAAACGTAATTTTGTTCTTTGTTGTGGGTTGTTTCTGACGCTTTAATCTAAAAATGTGTCTGCCTCCAGAAAACATCCAGTGATTTATAGAAAGTGTTGATACTTAAAGTGAGTGTCTAACCACACAAGGGTCTCTCTCTACCTCTGCTACTGAAAGACAGACAGATAGAAAGAGAGACAGTGTATTTAAGGGTTATATATTGTATTCAGAGGGATGTGAACGTGTGTGTGTGTGTGTGTGTGTGTGTGTGTGTGTGTGTGTGTGAGTGTGTGTGTGCCCTCAGGCTATAATAACACACTCATGTAAATCACATTACACACACACACACACACACACTTCCTGTCACCTGTCATGTTTGGGTCACGTAACCCACAGTGTCTCTACTGCAGAGGTCAAAGGTCAAGCCTGACGTCCTCAGGCTAACAGGAACAGATCGCTGCTCAATATTAGAGTGAGTGTGTGTGTGTGTGTGTGTAAAATACAGACTCTTTAAATATGAAACTGAAACAAAACTCATGATGACCTTCTCGGTTTATAAACGCTGATATCAGAAGCTGTCTGTTTAATTTACTGGATTGTTTCAGGTCATCTTACTGTAAACGTGACACTTTCGTTACCCAGTACAGAACAGTTTGCGTCGCTTTGAGGGAGTTCCTGGATGTAAATGTGTGTTTACCGAGTTTTCTTTTCAAGTTTGGGTTAGTCTCTAGTCATTATTATTAGCTTTATTAAAAAAACAATAGAAGTTATTGATAGAATGTAAATGTGTGTTTGTGTGTTTAGGTATCCTGAGGGTCATGTGACCTCACCTGCTTCCAGCAGCATCCGGACGGTCCGCAGGTCATCGGCCAGAACAGCGTAATGCAGCGGAGTACATCCACGAAAACTAGCGCGACTGCTCAAACGATTACTGAACTCGTCCTCTCTACTCACCAACACTGAGAGAAAGAGATATTAGAGAGCATGTCATGACCAGGTCATATTTCACACTTAACTCAATGGAAAATAACAATTTATAATTAATTTTGCATAAAAAACCTTTTGAGTTTTTTGTAATTCTCATTATTCTTCAATGGTCATTAATTTATTACAATAAAAATAACTGTAACACAATAATTAAAATTTTAATAAGCCTATATTTACAAAAACTAATATTACCAAGATGTACACTCCAAAAATATATTTTAAAATGTATGCATTTCAATTTCATAAAATTCCATCAAACTGAATCGAGAAATCTTTATTAAAATAAACTAATAAAAAAAAGTTGTTTAATTTAGTTAAACATTACACAATTCAATTTGATGGAAATTTTGTTATGAAATTGAAATGCATAAATCTTAAAAATAGGCAAAAATATTTGTTTAAGTGTATGCATATTTTTCATTTAAATAATAATATATATAATAATAAAAAATAATATTTTTTTTGGCATTTCAGTAATGAAACATCCCCCCCAATAATTCTCATTAGATATATTTCATTTTGAATTTGGGGTGAAATATGACCTATAAATGTTCTTGACAGGTTTCGTGATATTCACTCATATTTCAAAATATTGCGTAAGCTCATCAAATCATATCAAAGTCAAATATAAAGAAATATGACAGTAACACAGACACTTAATGAGAGATGTGGGTGTGTGGTAATATTCTACAGCGCTCTTAAAACAAGACAAACAGTTTGAATTAAGAACAAACACATGTAAAAACACTCTCATAAACTGTACAATTATTCTCTGTACAGACGTACAAAAATATATCATAAAAGAGCAGCGATGTTTTGCTTGTACAGAAAGATATTTTCTCTGTGGCTGCTGTCAGGCCGGTCGTCATGGGTAAGTAATGTCTTAGAGCCGGATAATCACGACTAAACCCAATAAACCGTCAGACGACCAGAGACCAGCGATCCATCACACACACACACACACACACAACTCGCATGGAAAATTCTCATATTCCACACACACACACACACACACACACACACACACACACACACACACACACACACACACACACACACACACACACACACACACAAACACGCTCATTCATCATGTTGCTTCAGGGAAAGATGTTCCTTCAAGACCCAAAAACTGCCAACAAAACAAATGTGAGTAATATACATACAGCAGCCAGATATGATATACACACACATCTGCTCTGTGTGTGTGTGTGAGATGAAAAACACCTACAAAAACACTCTACTAAATGAATCGAGCCGATATGCAAACAGCTTTAGACAAGTGTGTGTGTGTGTGTGTAATATTCAGTGTTGTGTGTTTCATATGTCTTTGCTTTAAATTGATCTTTGTAATAACACACACTCTTTATGTAAGTGTGGGTGTGGATGATGCTTTTTAAATGATTATGAAGATCACGATGATGAAGATGGTCATGAAATAAGCACAACATGTAAATGTGTCTCACATGTGTTGTCTTACCCTCTAGCGAGTGAACGCCCTTCTCGCGAGCTGTTTCATACACACTACTGAAGTCATCACCCATGTTTGGATCAGCGCCCGCCTCTAACAGAACCTTCACCACACTGAAAGAGACAGACAGATCATTAATGTAAATCAGAATAGATTCAGAGAACAGAAGTTTTACTTGGAATACACGGAAGCATGTACATGACAAATACACAAAAAACCTTTTCATTGTGTTAAACAACGTTACAAAGATGTTTCAAATTTTCTTTCTTGAAAGACAGACAGACAGATAGATAGACGAATGGACAGACAGGAGGAGAGATAGACAGAGAGATACACGGATAGACACAGATGGTCAAAAAGACAGACAGACAGACAGATAGTTAGACAGACGGACAGACAGACAGACAGAGAGATAGACATGCCCGGACAGACTGACAGACAGAGAGAGAGATAGACAGACAGACATGCCCGGATAGACTGATAGTCACAGACAGACACATGTATAGACAGACAGATGGACAGACAGACATGCCCAGAAAGTCTGACAGATAGACAGACAGAGAGAGAGATAGACAGACAGAGAGATAGGTGGACAGACATGCCCGGACAGACTGATAGTCACAGACAGACACATGTATAGACAGACAGACAGACAGACTGACAGATAGACAGACAGAGAGAGAGATAGACAGACAGAGAGATAGATGGATAGACATGCCCAGACAGACTGATAGTCACAGACAGACACATGTATAGACAGACAGATGGACAGATAGACAGACTGATAGACAGAGAGATAGACATGCCCAGACAGACAGAGAGATAGACAGAGAGAGAGAGATAGACAGACAGAGAGATAGATGGATACACGTGCCCGGACAGACTGATAGTCACAGACAGACACATGTATAGACAGACAGACGGACAGACAGACAGACAGATGGACAGACAGAGAGATAAGACATGCCTAGACAGACTGACAGATAGACAGACAGAGAGATAGATGGATAGACATGCCCGGACAGACTGATAGTCACAGACAGACACATGTATAGACAGACAGATGGACAGACAGACAGACAGAGAGATAGATGGATAGACACAAACAAACAAATAGTCAAACAGAAAGACAGGTAGGTGGTAGACAGACAGAAAGACAGACAGAATTACAGATAGACACAGACAGACAGAGAGATAGACGGATAGACAGATAGACAGGCAGAGACACATAGATAGCCAAACAGACAAGCAGGTAGGTGGTAGACAAACAGAAAGATATGAGATGGATAGTCGGACAAACAGATAAGAGACACAGATGGATAGACAGACAGACAGATGGTTAGACAGACAGAGAGACAGACAGACATACAGTGCATCCGGAAAGTATTCACAGCGCTTCACTTTTTCCACATTTTGTTATGTTACAGCCTTATTCCAAAATGGATTAAATTCATTATTTTCCTCAAAATTCTACAAACAATACCCCATAATGACAATGTGAAAGAAGTTTGTTTGAAATCTTTGCAAATTTATAAAAAATAAAAAACAAAAAAAATTCACATGTACATAAGTATTCACAGCCTTTGCTCAATACTTTGTTGAAGCACCTTTGGCACCAATTACAGCCTCAAGTCTTTTTGAGTTTGATGCTACAAGCTTGGCACACCTATTTTTGGGCAGTTTCTCCCATTCTTCTTTGCAGGACCTCTCAAGCTCCATCAGGTTGGATGGGGAGCGTCGGTGCACAGCCATTTTCAGATCTCTCCAGAGATGTTCAATCGGGTTCAAGTCTGGGCTCTGGCTGGGCCACTCAAGGACATTCACAGAGTTGTCCTGGAGCCACTCCTTTGTTATCTTGGCTGTGTGCTTAGGGTCGCTGTCCTGTTGGAAGATGAACCTTCGTCCCAGTCTGAGGTCCAGAGCGCTCTGGAGCAGGTTTTCATCAAGGATGTCTCTGTACATTGCTGCATTCATCTTTCCCTCGATCCTGACTAGTCTCCCAGCTCCCAAACTTCTTTCACGTTGTCATTATGGGGTATTGTTTGTAGAAAGGAAAGTTATTATGAGGAAAATAATGAATTTAATCCATTTTGGAATAAGGCTGTAACATAACAAAATGTGGAAAAAGTGAAGCGCTGTGAATACTTTCCGGATGCACTGTACAGCCAGTTAGACAGACAAATGGATAGATAGACAGACAGAGACACAAACAGGCAGACACACAGACAGATGGACAGACAGACATAAAAATGGATAGATTGACAGACAGACACATACAGATAGACAGACAGACAGACAGATACACAGACAGCCAGACAGAAAGACAGACAAACAGATATATAGAGTCAGATAGAGATACATAGATAGTCAGACAGACAGACAGATCCACTGTTGGGATGGGAGTTCAATGCATGTTGTGAGTGTGCAATGTTTCCTTGGAGACGCTGATGGTCTGGAGCGGTCCAGGATTCCACAACACTTGAGTGAACGGAACACACACTTACCAAAAAGAGTCAGCGCAGCATCAAAACAAACACACTCACAATAGAGACGACTATCACCATCACTCTCACACACACACCTCAGGTACACAAGTTCACACACAATCAGTCTGTCACATTTACACAGTCAGTGTTATTGTCACTGTGCACTCGACCAAAAGAGACAGCACACACACACACATTATACAGTGAAACATGATATTTAAATCAAACATAAAGGTACTAAAACTTATAACACCCTCTTTCCTGCTCTAAACTTTAAAAAGATGATAAAATAAATAAAAAAACAAAACAAACTGACTAAAAACCTTAAAGCCCTGATGTTCTCTGAAGCAGCGGAATGTTTTGAGGTTGTACAAAGTTTCAATATGAGATCTGAGGAGAAAAATGGAGCATATGTGAGAGATCAAAGAGTACTGAACCTGACCAAAGCACAAACTCAAACACACCAGTGTGTGTGTGTGTGTGTGTGCGCGCGTGAGTGAGTGGGTGTGTGTGTGTGTGTGTGTGCGTGAGTGAATGGGTGTGTGTAGTGTGTGTGTGTGTGTGTGAGGGTGTAGTATGTTAGTGAGTGAGTGAGTGAGTGTGTGTAGTGTGTGTAGTGTGTGTGAGTGGGAGTGTGTGTGTGGAGTGTGTGTGAGTGTGTGTGAGAGTGTAGTATGTGAGTGAGTGTGTGTAGTGTGTATGAGTGAGTGTGTGAGTGAGTGAGTGTATGTGTGTGTGATTGTGTGAATGAGTGAGTGTGTGTGAATGTGTGCTGTGAGTGTGTGTGTGAATGTGTGCGTGTGTGTATGTGTGCTGTGAGTGAGTGTGTGTGTGTGCTGTGAGTGAGTGTGTGTAATGTGTGTGTGTGCTGTGAGTGTGTGTGTGCTGTGAGTGTGTGTGTAGTGTGTGTGCTGTGAGTGAGTGTGTGTAGTGTGTGTGTGTGTGCTGTGAGTGTGTGTGTGTAGTGTGTGTGTGTGTGCTGTGAGTGAGTGAGTGTGCTGTGAGTGAGTGTGTGAGTGAGTGTGCTGTGAGTGAGTGTGTGTGTGTGTGTGCTGTGAGTGTGTGTGTGTAGTGTGTGTGTGCTGTGAGTGTGTGTGTGTGAATGTGTGTGCTGTGAGTGAGTGTGCGTAAATGTGTGTGTGAGTGTGTGTGCTGTGAGTGAGTGTGCTGTGAGTGAGTGTGTGAGTGTGTGTGCTGTGAGTGAGTGTGCTGTGAGTGAGTGTGTGAATGTGTGTGCTGTGAGTGAGTGTGCGTGAATGTGTGTGCTGTGAGTGAGTGTGTGTGCTGTGAGTGAGTGTGTGAGTGAGTGTGCTGTGAGTGAGTGTGTGAGTGTGTGTGCTGTGAGTGAGTGTGTGTGTGTGTGCTGTGAGTGTGTGTGTGTGAATGTGTGTGCTGTGAGTGAGTGTGCGTAAATGTGTGTGTGTGTGTGTGTGCTGTGAGTGAGTGTGCTGTGAGTGAGTGTGTGAGTGTGTGTGCTGTGAGTGAGTGTGCGTGAATGTGTGTGCTGTGAGTGAGTGTGCGTGAATGTGTGTGCTGTGAGTGAGTGTGCTGTGTGTGTGCTGTGAGTGAGTGTGCTGTGAGTGAGTGTGCGTAAATGTGTGTGTGAGTGTGTGTGCTGTGAGTGAGTGTGCTGTGAGTGAGTGTGTGAATGTGTGTGCTGTGAGTGAGTGTGCGTGAATGTGTGTGCTGTGAGTGAGTGTGCGTGAATGTGTGTGCTGTGAGTGAGTGTGCGTGAATGTGTGTGCTGTGAGTGAGTGTGCGTGAATGTGTGTGCTGTGAGTGAGTGTGCTGTGAGTGTGTGTGCATGTGCTGTGAGTGTGTGTGTAGTGTGTGTGCTGTGAGTGAGTGTGCTGTGAGCGTGTGTGCATGTGCTGTGAGTGAGTGTGTGTAGTGTGTGTGTGTGTGCTGTGAGTGTGTGTGCGTGAATGTGTGTGCTGTGAGTGAGTTTGCATGAATGTGTTGAGTGTGTGTGCTGTGAGTGAGTGTGCGAGTGTGTGTGCTGTGAGTGTGTGTGTGAATGTGTGTGCTGTGAGTGTGTGCTGTGAGTGTGCGTGCTGTGTGCGTGCGTGCTGTGAGTGTGCGTGCTGTGAGTGAGTGTGTGAGTGTGTGTGCTGTGAGTGTGTGTGTGTGAATGTGTGTGCTGTGATTGAGTGTGTGTAGTGTGTGTGTGTGCTGTGAGTGAGTGTGTGTAGTGTGTGTGTGTGTGTGTGCTGTGAGTGAGTGTGTGTGAATGTGTGTGCTGTGAGTGTGTGTGCTGTGAGTGTGTGTGTGTGAATGTGCGTGCTGTGAGTGTGTGTGAGTGTGTGTGTGTGAATGTGTGTGCTGTGAGTGTGAGTGTGTGTGTGTGCTGTGAGTGAGTGTGTGTGCTGTGAGTGTGAGTGTGAGTGTGTGTGCTGTGAGTGTGTGTGCTGTGAGTGTGTGTGCTGTGAGTGTGTGCGTGTGTGTTGAGTACTCAAAAGAGTTTGAAATCAAGAAACACTCACTAAAATGAAAGGTTAAATCAATGGAATTACAAGTTGTTTTTTCTGCACAAATACTTTCACAAAAAAGTTGTGAAAGAAGCCTTCCGTGACATGCTGAAGACCCTTTTGACAAAAATGTATAATTAAAAAAAATATTAAAAGATAAGGTCTAAGGTAACATTTAGTCCAAACGAGCCCACGCAGAGAAATTCATTAATTGAACAGAAGGAACTGAACTAAAAAAAAACGAGTTTTTAATCCCTGAACAAAACACTAGAATTTAATGTGGCATAAACAATTAATCAAATCATTTACGGCTGTCTGATTGAATTTATATAAAAGTAAAATTAATTAAAAAAAAAAAACTAAAAAAAAAAAAAATCACAATTACAAAAATGGATTGTTCCGGCTCTAAAAGCTGATTGGACGAGCAATGACAGAAAATATCTAATATTTACACACCAGATGAATTATATTAATATATTAATGCACAATGTTTCAACAGGTGACAACGTTGAACAGCCCCTGCTTTATCTTACCAACACCTCTTAACTGTGGTTAAATCACTGTAGCACATGGTTTCTCCATATTTAAAACAGCCGCTAGTGTCAAAAACAAACAAACAAAATATAGCTGTCTGTATATGTCACAGAATGAGTGAGATCACAGATCAATGATAAAAACATGTTCTATGTTCAGTGTGGATAACATACGGACACACACCTGCCTCTGACGACCTGTGTTTACAAAACACACCTCACACAGGACTCTTCTTTCCGCTAGCACACACACACACACGCACACACACACCTGGACAGACGACGTCCAGCTGTCCCATATCTGTATCAGACAGCTGGTATGATCAGAGGTCAAAACATGTGTGTGTTGGCAAAGTTACTTTGAAACTGTAGTTTAAGTTACAAGCTACTCATAAATTACTGTCAAGCTGCACTTTTTAAAAAGGTAGTTATCTACACCATAAGCTCACAGCAGAGGGGAAACATCTTTTTAAATATGTCAATTATTAATATATATATTAACTCAGTTAAGAGTGACAAGATGAAACTTGAACCGACAGATAAACACTAGGGATGCACCGATGTCTCGTCAATTATTGACAAATTAAAACCAGTGGCAAATCGATCATAGGCATGAAAATGCTAATGTGAAAAAACAATAGTTTCTTTCTTTCTTTATGTTCATTTCTTGCATTGTATAAAGTGTACAATCATTGTTTTGTGTGTGTGTGTAATATAAATGTAATCTGAAAATGTAAAACATTTTTAATACGCACAATATTCCATCATATGTAAATTGTGAGTTCAATTGTTTAGAACAATCAGAAGCGCATTAAATTATGTTATATGTTTTATATATATATCTCTTCCAAATGTGTTCAACTGATTCTACCTCTTTGTACATTTTTTTAAAAGTATAATCTATATGCAAAACAGTGATCTGATGACAAAATAAAGTGGCAAAATTTTGGCATCAGCCAATAGTATTTTTGTTGTTGTTAAAATTATCCGCCACATAATTCATATCGGTGCATCCCATAAATACGAAACAGAAAATGAATAAGAAAAAGTCAACAGTAGTGGACAGTACAGGTATTTAAGTTTTATAAAAAAGTACCAAATCTTTCAGTATAAAGACGACTTGCGTAAACGTTCAAACGTAAATTGTCTAAATAAACCAGTTCACTAAAATGAATCAGACTTCTCAATGCTATACGAGAGAAAGCACAGTTTAGGAGAGCATTTGATTTTTATGTATGTAAAATAAATTCGGTTACGTATATGAGTGGCTATCGAAGTTTTCTCCTGCTGAAGTTCACGCTTCCCAACTCTTGTCCTCATTAAGAATAAATGCCCCGTTCCCACCCACTCCAGAATAATCCCAGCACATTCCCACCACGGCTCGCCCTTTTCACTCCCTAAATGAGGGATAATCCCCCTCTCCAGAAGCCCTTCTTTTCTGTCTTTCACTGCGTGCTCTCATTTCTCTTTCTTTTTCTTGGAGTGAGGCGTTGTGTCGTTCGGTCGGAACGGTCAACAAGGGTTCCTCTTCATTGCTGGTCATTGTCCACGTGAATGGACAGATGTGGGTGGTGTCCGTCGCCGGGTGAAGAGTGCAAACAGTCTCACACACATCAAAGCTCAACAAACATCTCTGTCTAAAGCACATCCTTCTGCTTTTAAAAGAGCAACAGTGTCAGACTTTGATCACGGTCGAGCTGGTTCTCTATCGGAGAGAAGCGCCGGACTCGTCCCAACACCCAACCACAACTTCGGCAAGATACTCTACAAAAATCTCCACAAATCAACAAAACATATCGACTTATTTCCAAGACATTCCAAAGAACAGCAACATCTCTGATAGTGTTCCAGGATAAACAGCTTGTTTAATCCAACATTAAGATTTTTGGTTAAATGTGTAAATGCAGTGGGGTCCAAAAGTCTGATACCACATTCTGCTTCAGTGAAAACTTTCACAGCTGATTATAACCGCTTAATCCCCTTTTTCAGACCTGTGACCGTACATAACCTTTATAACAACCCGCACCAGCTCAAACAACAAAACCACATCTTGCTAGTCTCATGTTGCCAGACTTGAAGGATGCTGCCTTAGAAGACAACTGCCTATCAAGACAGTAGACAGCGAGGTTATCAGAAGCCCTTCAACATATAATCACATGAAGTATATGAAATACAGATATCTATGATTCAATTTTCAAAGAAGATTTCAGATGACAGATTTTTTTCAGTTTACAGATTTCAAAAATTAGCATTTTCACTAGTGAAAACCGAGAGATCTATAATTCATATTCTGCATGTGATTAAATGTTAAAAGAGCTCGCGATAGACAGCTCACTACGTTTAGGAAATGAGCAAATTAATTCTTCAATTAAAATAATTCATATAGATTAGTGTTGTCAAAAATACCGGTATATCGGTACGAAAATAAAAAAGATGTAATGATACCAGTGTTTCTACAGTACTGGTAGTACTGAGCACCAACTCAATCCGGTACTCACACGCTGTCTGTCTCATACACAACTGCTTTCAAATGCTCACACACTTAATTGAGTGTGTTGTGCTACTTTTAACTGAAATGGACAATTAATACAATTATTATTAATTGTGTGATTATTAAACTGCAAAAGGATGCAATATTAAGTCTGTCTTAGTCAGAAGTGAAGCCTCCATTAAAACCACACGTCAAAATAAATGCACGATTCAAAATAAAAGCTCACGTCAAAATAAAAGCTCATAACAAAATAAATGCACGATTCAAAATAAAAGCTCATGTCAAAATAAATGCACGATTCAAAATAAAAGCTCACATCAAAATAAATGCACGATTCAAAATAAATTAGCTTGATTCAAAATAAAAGCTTGTCAAAATGCACGATTCAAAATAAAAGCTCGTCAAAATAAAAGCTCACGTCAAAAATGCACGATTCAAAATAAATTTGCACGATTCAAAATAAAAGCTCGTCAAAATAAAAGCTCATAACAAAAATACACGATTCAAAATAAAAGCTCACGTCAAAATAAATGCACGATTCAAAATAAAAGCTCACGTCAAAATAAATGCACGATTCAAAATAAAAGCTCACGTCAAAATAAAAGCTCATGTCAAAATAAATGCATGATTCAAAATAAAAGCTCACGTCAAAATAAAAGCTCACGTCAAAATAAATGCACGATTCAAAATAAAAGCTAGTCAAAATAAAAGCTCACATTAAAATAAATGCACGATTCAAAATAAAAGCTCACATTAAAATAAATGCACGATTCAAAATAAAAGCTCATGTTAAAATAAATGGACGATTCAAAATAAAAGCTCACATTAAAATAAATGGACGATTCAAAATAAAAGCTCACATTAAAATAAATGCACGATTCAAAATAAAAGCTCACGTTAAAATAAATGCACGATTCAAAATAAAAGCTCACGTTAAAATAAATGCACGATTCAAAATAAAAGCTCACGTTAAAATAAATGGACGATTCAAAATAAAAGCTCACGTTAAAATAAATGGACGATTCAAAATAAAAGCTCACATTAAAATAAATGCACGATTCAAAATAAAAGCTCACGTTAAAATAAATGCACGATTCAAAATAAAAGCTCACGTTAAAATAAATGCACGATTCAAAATAAAAGCTCACGTTAAAATAAATGCACGATTCAAAATAAAAGCTAGTCAAAATAAAAGCTCACATTAAAATAAATGCACGATTCAAAATAAAAGCTCACGTTAAAATAAATGCACGATTCAAAATAAAAGCTCACATTAAAATAAATGCACGATTCAATAAAAGCTCACGTTAAAATAAATGCACGATTCAAAATAAAAGCTCACATTAAAATAAATGAACGATTCAAAATAAAAGCTCACATTAAAATAAATGCACGATTCAAAATAAAAGCTCACGTTAAAATAAATGGACGATTCAAAATAAAAGCTCACATTAAAATAAATGCACGATTCAAAATAAAAGCTCACGTTAAAATAAATGCACGATTCAAAATAAAAGCTCACATTAAAATAAATGCATGATTCAAAATAAAAGCTAGTCAAAATAAAAGCTCACATTAAAATAAATGCACGATTCAAAATAAAAGCTCACGTTAAAATAAATGCACGATTCAAAATAAAAGCTCACGTTAAAATAAATGCACGATTCAAAATAAAAGCTCACATTAAAATAAATGCACGATTCAAAATAAAAGCTAGTCAAAATAAAAGCTCACGTCAAAATAAAAGCTTGATGGCTAAAATTTAATTGCAACAGAAATATATTACAACTGTATAGAAAAAGGTTATGTTCACTGTAGTAATATTAATAATAAATAATGATTAATAAATAATAAAGCAATATATCACAAGAAAGATTAAAAAAGGATTTGGGAAAAGATAAAACAGTTTTCAGTAGGGCCCTACTTAAAAACACTTAAGCAATGCATTCTTCGTTGAGAAACACTTGACAAAAGTAGACTGATGTCTGCATGAAAACTCATGAATTTGTTTGACTGCTCTGATATGAAGACAAACGTTTATCGAATCCAGTGATTCATTTTTCCTCACAAGTGCTCATTTTAACTGTATGAGAACTTTGTTTCCAGCTGGACTGACAGAAACCTGTGTACACCGTCTCCTGAATCACAAGAAGTCTGAGACTC
>NC_059382.1:1025000-1042500 GCF_019703515.2 Myxocyprinus asiaticus
TCGGGCTCGAACTCCAGGAACCCTAAACACACTCTCACACACACGACTGGTTTCTGACAGATGTGCAGAAGCTCTGCAGACACTGCGCAGACATGTCTCAGTGAAGCACAGCTGTGTGTGTGTGTGTGTGTCATTCATTTACTGTCCATCAGGTGTTGTTGATGTTTAGCATATTTCACTGAAACTATTGAGTTCTCTTTTAGAGATAAATATATAGAAATTATAACGTTTTCATGACATTTCTAACTATATTAACTCCACTCTGTAAATGCTCTTAATGCAAGTTATTATAAAGTGTAACAGATTTTTTTAGGGGGTTGGCTGAGAGTTTAGGTGGGATGGGCGGGTCACTGACCCTGACATAAAGCAAATAAACATTAATCACTGTTGCCCTCTATTGGACACACAGGACCATTACACACATGAACTGATAGCGACACGTGAGAAGTGACGTCACTGCCCTCTAGCGCCACAGGACCTCATTCACACTCAGGAAAAGAAATAATTCAGATCCAGAATTCTAAAGGGTCTCAATGTGATGCTGGTAAACAGCTGAAGAATACAGCAAAAAACAAAAAACAACAAAAAAAAAGTCTTATTTGCTGAACATTATTCACACACGGAGCGATAATGATGACAGATGTGAATCATTAAACTGATATTTCATTAAATGTCTCACCTGATCACCTCCTGTGTGTTACTGGATCTGGCAGCTTCTAGAAGACTTTCAGCTGAAGAGAAAGAGAGTGAGAGCGAGAAACCATAAACTAACATTTCTTGAACGTTGCATGGAGGTTTTTGTGTGACAACCTAATAAGAACCTATACAGAACGTTCACTAATGGTTATTTTTAGGTTGTATTTTTATAACCATAAACTAACATTCCTAGAACGCTGCATGGAGGTTTTTGTGTGACAACCTAATAAGAGCCAATACAGAACGTTCTCTGATGGTTATTTTTAGGTTGTATTTTTATAACCATAAACTAACATTTCTTGAACGTTGTAGGGAGGTTTTTGTGTGACAACCTAATAAGAACCTATACAGAACGTTCTCTAATGGCTATTTTTAGGTTTTTATAACCATAAACTAACATTTTTTGAACGTTGTGGGGAGGTTTTTGTGTGACAACCTAATGAGAACCTATACAGAACGTTCTCTAATGGTTATTTTTAGGTTTTTATAACCATAAACTAACATTTTTTGAACGTTGTGGGGAGGTTTTTGTGTGACAACCTAATGAGAACCTATACAGAACGTTCTCTAATGGTTATTTTTAGGTTGTATTTTTATAACCATAAACTAACATTTCTTGAACGTTGTAGGGAGGTTTTTGTGTGACAACCTAATAAGAACCTATACATAATGTTCTCTAATGGTTATTTTTAGGTTTTTATAACCATAAACTAACATTTTCTGAATGTTGCATGGAGGTTTTTGGGCCAACCAAATAAGAACGTTCTCTAATTGTTATTTTTAGGTTGTATTTTTATAACCATAATCTAACATTCCTAGAACATTGTGGGGAGGTTTTTGTGACAACCTAATAAGAACCTATACAGAATGTTCTCTAATGGTTATTTTTACGTTGTATTTTTAGAACCATAAACTAAACTTCCCAGAACATTGTAGGGAGGTTTTTGTGTGACAATCTACTAATAACTTGAATGGAACGTTCTCTAATGGTTTGTTTTAAGTTGTTTTTTATTCACATTTTATATATTTTTTCTAATCATATATTTGACAATTTTACATAAATGCTGTAGAGATGTTATTGATATACAACAATGACAGACATTATGAAGTACATTATCTAATTAAATGTATAAATAATGATCATAGAGTATGAAACACATAGGCTACATCCAGCTAACCATTTTTGACTCCTAGAACATTCCCGGAACGTTCCAGGAACGTTCGTTTTTTTGTTTCCAAGAACAGACATTTGAACTTTCTAGCCCATTGTACAAAGGTGCCACAGTTTGTTCATGGCCGGTGTAACAATATATCAGTTCCTGAGATATTTGGTTCCAGTGGGCGGAGCATACATGAATATTCATGAATTATCCTGACTCATTACTCAAGTTCAACTTGTCTTAAGGATTATTTCGAAAAGGTAATTAAACATTGACAAAGTTAGACTAAACTACAACAGTTTACATTTCCGTATCACTTGATAATTTGTCTGTACGCTTTGCATTCTTCAGCCACTTTAGGGCACATGAGAGCAAGATTAAGTCACTAAACCGCCCTGTAGCTAATTAACTATATAACTGACTAATATTTGCATAAATTATAATACAGAAGGTCAGAATTGGTGCAATATGCCTTTGGTGTGTGCAGCAGATGATTTGGTCATTGTACACAGAGTAGGCTAAACTTAATAAATAATAAATGAGAAGAACACCTATAAATGAGGCTTGAGTCTTGTTTTGGATCATGCATTTAATCATTTATTTCATGCTTTATTGCTTAGTCACTATCAATTCTTTACCTAGTCATGCAGTCTTTTAAATAGTTGCCAGCAAACATTCTAATACAGTTTTATTTAGTAAAGTGCAGTGCTTAAATTACCAACACAGCTAGACTACTGAAGCCATTCTTTCTGTGATCACTTGAAAGCATTGTCTGTAAGTGTGTCTGATCATTGCTGTATTTATTGTTTATATAGCTATATGTAAGGAAATATTTAAACCATTAAAAGAACAAAACAAAAACTCATATTGGAGCGGTGTTGTTAGAGATTCAAGTAGATGTATTATATTTTCATCTCTTTCAACATATTCATTGTGATGTTGAATAAAAGGAATGTTTACCCACAAGCCTATGTGTGAAGGAGTTTACAGTTTATTTGTCTAACTGAGGAAAAGGACTATAAAGTGAGGACAGAATCAGTATGTTAAACACAAGTCAGAACAGGGTAAAGTACCTCATCATCACTGATCACAAAAAGTTGGAAGCTATAATTAAACAACATTCCATTTTTTTATACTGTATATATATATATATATATATATATATATATATATATATATATATATATATATATATATATATATATACACACACACACACACACACATATACACACAACAGTTAGTTCAGTCCTCGAATCTGATTGGACGAGAGACGTTCTATGAGTACTGATGGTCTCACAGCATCAGCACTCGGACGCTTCACTGTGTGTATCACTCCGCTTGTGTTCATGCCATTCTAAACTAAAGTGTAACAGCAGTGCGGATGTGTTAAGAGCTATATCTGTCTCTTTACCTTTAATTTTGTGACATGACATATTTTAGCCAGCAGGTGGCAGCAAAAGACCATTTTTGTGTGTAATATGAGCCAGTTAGTGACGAGAAATGAGTCAGCATCAGTCAGTGTTTTCATTCATCAGCACTACGTGATTGCTCGGATTACTACTACACTACTAAAGCTGGGAAATAGCTTTAAACGGCTTTAAACTAACAACTTCAGCATTAAGGCTCATCACAGCTGAGAGACACAACAGACTGATTAATTACACAAACTCAAGGCGCTTACCTCTTACTGGAGTTTCCACGTTGGAGAGGACATACTGTTCAAAATGGCGAAGGAGATTACGGTTTCTATAGTGACTCTTGCGCACCGGCTACCGCGAAATAGGGAGGAATACCCCCGCTTGGACGCCTATTTTTCCACTGAGAAAATAGGATGAATTTCACCAAAATGACATTATCTTCAGAAAGCTGCCTAACAGACTACAGCATCATCAACAGGTTATCGCACATGCTCTCTCTCTCTCTCTACACACACACACACACACACACACACATCCTAGTTGTGATACTGGTTCTAAAGTGATGTTTTTGAGAAGCTTTTCGTTAGTTTTGAACCAGCAATGGCAGATTCTGATCCGTCACGTAAGAAAGTAGTTCCAGGCACAAATGCGTTTTTTGTGACTGTATTTTTTACATTTACTTGTAACTATAAGCAATATTACACTCGCAATCGTGCTATATGGCCCTAAATCAGCACTGCTGTGATTACCTCTGGCCGAATCACAGCAGTGCTGATATAGGGCCATATCGCACTCTTACTCGTGTGATATTACTTAAATATATACTGATTAAATATATATATATATACTGATGAAGACCTTTTTAAATGAAATGCCTGAAAGAGGTTGTGTATACTGTCCACAGTGCAACACAAAGAACAGACAATAGGGTCTATTTCATGTTCGCATTTGGTACTAAGCTATTAGTCCTATAATCATAACATGTTAACAGAATGAGCACGAAATAAAGAGTGACACAGAATAATCACACCAAGGTAGGTTACGAAAATTTTATTAAATCACAGATACTTCTGCAGGTTTATTTTAGTTGTTGTTGTTAATGATAACAACTAATAGAAATGTGAAATTAAAGATATGAAAGAAAAACAACGCACGATAACTGTAGACTACTGTATTTGTATTTGCTAAAGTTTGCTCTGTTGTACTCTAATTTTGACTAATACCTACTTCAGTAAATGCTGTATTCAGGAACACAAAACTAATCAAAACACGTATTGCATTTATAAACTACAAACTATTGTCAAGTCATTACATACTTCGTTAGACGCTGAAACTTAAATAGCTTTCATGAAAAAGCTATTTTTTTTTCAACTTTTCACGCATGTCAGGATAATTCATGAATATTCATGTATGCCCCGCCCACTGGAACCAAATATCTCAGGAACTGAGTATATTAACACCAGCAGCAGATGCCCTAACCCCGCCCCCACCCTAATCCTAAACAAATAGAGCCTGTCTCCCATCGCAAACTTTTCTCTTTTTTTAGGGAAATATTCCCTAACATTCCTCTAACCTCTTTCTGCAAACCTGCTGTAAATATACATTCCCTAACATTAGAAGAACGTTTGAGAACCAAAAACGAACGTTCCCGTAACCACACATTAATAGTTGGGATCTGTCTGTCTATATTATGGTGTGTGGTGTATTTTAGTACCTTTGTCATCACTGTCTTTCTTCAGGCAGAACGCGAGAGCAGCAGCTGAAATGAGTCCCGCAGCAGCAGCGGTGTTTGAGCGGCTTTTGCCCCCGTCACTGTAGCGCCCCGCAGCGGTCAGAGCCGCCCAGCTGCTCCTGCGGCCCTCCAGACTGACGCGCCACCTGTTGGCCAAGTGATGGTACTGCATATGCGACTCTTCGCCCAAAACGCCCGTTCTGGACATCCGTGACCCGCTCGCCACCGGACTCCGGTTCGGCTCGAGCTCACAGAGGTTCCGGAAGCGTGAGGTCTCGCCGTGACCCGTCTGCAGCGCGCGACACGGCGACAGACTGCGCGACCTTCGCATCAGCACGCGCGTCGGTACCGATGACAGAAACATCGCGACGGACCGAATTGACCCAGTATAAAGTAGTAATAATAACGGGTTTGGTATCGGAATAAGACTGGAGTGTTTTAATGGTCACTGGCAGTAGGTTGAAGCGTTTAATGTCACCTGGATCAGAGCACGAGCGCACAAGCGTGTGTTCCGGTAAACGGAAAAACAAACGTGACGCGCTCAGCATTGAACTATGGGAAATTGAGTTTAATAACGTCACTCCTCTGCAATGCGGAGTACATACATGCTAAAGGTATCGTAGTAAAAACATGTTTTTTATTTTTTTATTATTATTTTTTTTTTTTTTGACACGTATAATGGTAGAGTAAATCCTAAAAATTGCTAAATATAATTTTCTAATTTATTTTTAATTTATTATGATATATGACGTGGATATTCTTGACAGTTTACACAATGTTTTTTTTGTTTGTTTTGTTTTTTTACGTGGCACTTCATAAATACCACGTTTGTCTGCAAACTATAAAGTTTGTTTTTAGACATGTACCATGGTAGTATACTATTCTTAGTTTAATAGTAGCCTATTCTTACCATGTTCTTATCCAGGAGTAGGCTACTATTTAAAAACCATGGTACTACTCAGTGTAATGATCAATATTGAGATATTTATGTATATACTTATTTTCATTTGTCGATATTAGGCCTACTTCTGACCCATTCATTTTTCACAGTCTTAAAAATGAAGACGATGTTATTATTATTTTTATTAATAGTAGTGATGATGATGATAATAATAATAATAATAATAAATAAATAAATGTCCAGTTTTTCCATCAAGAAGTAGAAGTTGTGCTGGTATTTGACTATCAGGGGACGTCTGGAGTCTAAAATAAATGAGCAAGATTTTCCCTCTGTCATCAGCAAACATTTATATTAACAACAAGGTATAACACAACATGAAATTCTTCAGTTAAACTGAATATAGAATCAATCTCTCATCTTTCCATCAATTTTTACATTATGAAATTATTATTGTCAATTAGGTATGAAGATGACACACAGAAACACACACACATTCACACACATTCACACACACACGCACACTGTGTGTGTGTGTGAATGTGTGTGTGTGTATATATATATATATATATATATATATATATATATATATATATATATATATATATATATATATACACACACAACAGTTAGTTCCGGTCCTCGAATCTGATTGGACGAGAGACATTCTATGAGCATCAGCACTCCGCTTGTATTCATGCCATTGAAAGTGTAAGAGCAGTGCAGATGTGTTAAGAGCTATATCTGTCTCTTTACCTTTAATTTTAGCCAGCAGGTGGCAGCAAAAGACCATTTTTGTGTGTAATATGAGCCAGTTGGTGACGTGAAATGAGTCAGCATCAGTCAGTGTTTTCATTCATCAGCACTATGTGATTGCTCGGATTACTACTACACTACTAAAGCTGGGAAATAGCTTTAAACGGCTTTAAACTAACAACTTCAGCATTAAGGCTCATCACAGCTGAGAGACACAACAGACTGATTAATTACACAAACTCAAGGCGCTTACCTCTTACCAGAGTTTCCACGTTGGAGAGGATGCACTGTTTAAAATGGCGAAGGAGATTGCGGTTTCTATAGTGAATGACGCGATCGGCTACCGTGAAATAGGGAGGAATACCCCCGCTTGGACGGCTATTTTTCAACTGAGAATGCTGATCTTCAGAAAGTTTACAGCATCTCTGATTGGGAGTGGCAACAGGTGATAGCACAGGCGCCATCTCTCTCTCTCTCTCTCTCTCTCTCTCTCTCTCGTCTCACACACACACACACACACTCACACACACACACACATAATTCCTTGTTTATCCAATAACTTGGCAGAAACAGCACAAGCTGTGATACTATTTCTGAAGTAACATTTTTGAATTACCAAGGAAGGCTTGGACGCATCATTTGGTTTGAACCAGCATTGGCAGATTCTAATCCGTCGCGTAAGAAAGTAGTTCCAGTTTTTCCTAATTTTTTAAAATGTACTTGTTCATTGAACTGCTGTATATAAGCAATATCACACTCGCAATCGTGCTATATGGCCCTAAATCACCACTGCTGTGTTTACCTGCAGCCGAATCACAGCAGTGCTGATATAGGGCCATATCGCACTCTTACTCGTGTGATATTACTTAAATATATACAGGGTTGGGGAGTAACGGAATACATGTAACAGGATTACGTATTTAAAATACAAAATATAAGTAACTGTATTCCACTACAGTTACAGTTTAAATCATTGGTAATTAGAATACAGTTACATTCTAAAAGTATTTGGATTACTGAAGAGATTACTTTGCATTTTATTGTCATTTGTATCATTTAATATTTAGTCCTTTCAGATGGAAAACATTTATACATATAAATGATGTGATCCAAAGTGCATTTGAACAGCGGTGAAACACTTTCTTATGATGTGTTACATTCATACGAGCAGACAGAGAAGTACGTTTGAAGTAAGTTTGGAGCAGAAGAAATAGAAATAAACCTTGTGTAAATTGTCAGCTTTACGCTAAGATAAAATGCTATTTCTAGCCATTTTACATGCACATGTTACCAGACACGATCATATTTTATATCAAGAAAATTCACATTGGATCATAATTTCTTTTTTTCTAGTAAGAGCTTTGATATTAGGGCAAAAATCATATTCTTGATAATAATTTTTGTATTGTTTTCCTGTAAAAATATCTAAAAATCCTTAAAACAAGATCAGTTTGATTGATCTTGTTTTAGAAACAACACTGCATGAGATATTTCGGTTTTTCAGAGAATGTATTTTTAACATGTGTATTTTGTCTTACTGTACTGGCAGAGTTTTTATAGTCAAAACAGTGCTGAAGAAGTAATCCAAAGTATTTAGATTACATTACTGACCTTGAGTAATCTAACGGAATACATTACAAATTACATTTTACAGCAGGTATTCTGTCATCTGTAGTGGAATACATTTCAAAAGTAACCCTCCCAACTCTGTATATATATATATATATATATATTGCAGGGTTCTTGAGTTGCTTTATGGTTCTCTGGAGGTTACAAAAGTTCTTAATGTTTCATCATAGGTTCTTCAGATCAGTGTATTGGTTCCATATATCATCTGTGTATCTGAATCCTAAGGTAGCTGCCTTGTTGGCTCGGTGACCTATCAGTCAATGACTTAACAGACAGTGTTTGAAGACAAAGGTACCTCCGCAAACCGGTTTTGTACAGGAACATCGTTGCTAGAATACCATCATTCGGTCTAACCAAACCACGACAGATTGTTAATCTAGAACAAAATCAAGAGTTTTGGCAAATATTTAATAACTGCAAGACTACTTTCTTGCTAGAAATGGAATCAAACGTTGGAAAAAGTGAAAAAACTAACATTTATACACAAACTGGCTATCAGCTGCCTCTTTAGCCACCAGTTTCATTCTTCAGCTCAAGTGCTGTGGATGCACATACAGGATTGTGCGAACTGATAGGAAGTGGAGGATACATCTATGCTACCTTCAAAAATCCATCAGATGAAGCTATTTCAGTAGACAGGATGTGAAGCGAACATTGGATTCAGATTTGTCTTGATGCCTCCTCTGTGTTCCGCCTCCGAAGGCAGCATTTTCCTGTTTGTGGACTCAGCCATCATCTGCTAACAGAGAAAAAGTGAAGCCCTCCTGTAAATACTATGTAAATTTGTACATAGATGACTCTTCAAAGAACTGTAGAACTTATAATGGTCTTCTTTTGAAGAATGTTCTCTGTGTAGGGTTCTAGAGTTGCTATGGTTCTTTGGAGATTTAAAAAGTTCTACTATATATGGACACAGATTGATTCCCATATTCATGTTCCATAATGATATTATAGTTGTTCCATTTTGGTGGAATGCACTTGTGTCAATAATCCATGTCTGTCTCTCATGACCGCAAACGCGCGTTGCCCTGGCTTTGCGCCGCACACTTGGGTCGCGAGCTGTCTTCACGTTGTGCTGAGGGTCGGTCACTTCGGTCTGAGGTTTCAGGCTTGTGTGTGGCCTAACTCTCGCACAGGTGTCCTGTCTTGTTTGTCAGTTGGCATGAGTGTATATCGCCTCATTGTCTTGGCGATGTGCGCTCATGCCATTCGGGTGTTTTGGTGTCTTGTGAGAACACGTGACTTTGTTTTTATTTCTGTATCGCTGCATATCTCTTAGTCTTACATCATACCCTGCCTCCTTGTTCCCCTACCTTGCTCCTGTTCGGTCCGGCTGATCCTGT
The DNA here is from genome assembly GCF_019703515.2 of Myxocyprinus asiaticus. Lineage (NCBI taxonomy): Eukaryota > Metazoa > Chordata > Actinopteri > Cypriniformes > Catostomidae > Myxocyprinus > Myxocyprinus asiaticus. The sequence goes on from NC_059382.1 coordinate 1,034,636, forward strand.
TCCCCATCACCATCTGCCCCAGTCCTGGATTACCTTTTACCCTATGGGGTAGTTTGTGTATGTTTTTCCCCTTCATGGGAGTTTGTGTTTGATTTAAATTATTTAGGTTTTTTATGCTGCATTTGGGTCCTCATCTCTGTATCCCTAACATTATGAACTGGTCCCAATGGACCCTGCAGAGTTTAGTGTGCAGAACGCATAAGGAGACTGCATGGGGTACGGCAGGAGGACAAGTCCATGTGGGGGTATGCCCTTGAGTTCTGTTCGTTTTGTCCTCGGGTCTGGGATATGATCAGACCTGCCTAATCGATCTCTTTTGGGCAGGTCTGAACGAACTTTTTAGATCTTGGGTCCCAGATCAGGATGAGGATGGAGGTTTTCTTGAGGCAGTCAAGCAGGCTATGAGATGAGAGGAGTTTGTTTCAGCCTGTGCCTCAGGGAACCTCTATTCCTCATCTCAACCCGAGGACGAGGGCATCCCCCACACAGAAGTGGACGCCTCGTCCGAGCCCACTGCTGCTGAACGCCAGGAGGCAGAGGCTGCTACAGCATCAGTACTTCCCTCTGCCCGAAAGAGGAGGAGGGTGCCCACTCCTCAGTCACTAACAGCACCCATGGCTACGGAGGCTGTTCCCCAGTCACTGCCAGTGCTCCTGGGCCACCAGACCCCATTTCTACCCTGTGGCTGCCTCCCAGGCCTCCTGAACCCACCTCCGCCCTGAGGCCTCCTCCCAGGTCTCCAGACCCGTTTCTTTTAATAAATCATATTTAATCAGCATGATTTTTGCATCTACAGTACTTTCCCTTCCTCTGTGTAATGCTGGTTATTCCACTGTCCCTCACAGCACCTTATAAAATAACTGTTATCACTACTACTTCTTCATAGCATTGTCTCTACTTTTTCACAACTCAACTACTTTTGATTATAATGGGCTATTATTTATTTAAAAGGGTGTGTGCTAGTTCATACTCATTTGACAGGTTTCTACCTGAATGGCATCTTGGTAAGAGAGGGATAGGTGTGGTGTCTATTGGCACGATCACATTTACATTTGCACGGCATAATTCATCTGAAGTTATAGGAATTCGTGCGATTGTGAATTTCACAAGAATATCTTCCGGCAGCAAAAAATTTCCCCCGACGGATTTCTCGTGGATTTCAAGTTTAGTTTCGAGTAAGTACTACTTATGTACTATTCTGGCTCATTTGTGTTAATTAATGTAGGCTACTATTACTTTTCTATATGTAAGCCTAAATTGCCGCAATGTCAAGTTAATTCTGTAAAAGCACAATATATGTTCTTTTAAAGCTCATATTACGCTGTAAAGACTTTAAATAGTGTCAAATGGTAAATAACCTAAAAAACCGAATACATCATTCATATGTATACACAGATGAATGAATGAATGAACGTTACATTTATATAGCGCTTTTCTGACACTATATAACCAGATAACAAAGATGTAATTAATGTAGAATTATTATTATTGTTTTCCTCACAATTTTTTTTATATGATACATTTTTTAAATATTGAGTGTAAGTTTATAACAGTATCTTTTGTGTTATATTACCCTGGAATTAGTTTTAAAAACTGCATTACCACAGCTGTGAGAGGGCAGCTGCTGAGTGACAGTAAATTTGGCATCTTCTCTTATCTGACTCTCTTAATCCACCACTCTCTATTAATTAACTCTTCTGGAAAGTTATTCAAATGTAACAGCAAATGGGTAAGTGAAAATAATATTTGCTGTGATCTCCCATTCAACGCTGTCGAAGTTTACTCTGTAAACGTTTACTTCCGCATTCCAAAACCCGGGCCGTGTTCCATTTCAAATTTTTATCCTCTTTCTTCACAAACTTTACTCCGTCTCATGGACTCGGATGTACGTCACTGCTTATGTTGCATAAGTGTCCACTACTGGCAGAAGACGTGCAGTGGGATTAACTGGAACACCCTTGGAGCATGTCGAAGGCTGATGTCAATTTGTGGAATTATTTAGTGATTTTCTCACCTGAGAGATTGATTTCAGAGGCTTATGTATAAATCTCATATGTTTACATTTTTTTTTTTCATTAGAATGAATTGTTAGAAAGGATTAAGATTAGCACAAATAGAACATAACAATGAACACATAGGCTATTACTGTGTGATGAACAGTTTAAGGTAGCTTCAAGTATTATGCTTTTAAATCTCAATATAACTTAACTGCTTAATTGACCTAACTTCACTTCCATCATACATTAGAGTTGTGTGGGGGTGGGGCTGATGAAGTGCAATCTGCTGTCAGGTCACTCCGCCATCACTACAACGAGAGACAGGTGTTAATGATAATGACAGCCCAAGTGACGAGCCTTACCTCTCTCCCTCTCCCACAGACAGATACACGACCACGCCCCCATCCCCACAATAGGTAAACACATATGTAGATGATTCTTAAAATACTTTATACTTAGAGAACATATATACAAGTATACACATACAGACACAGACGGAATCTGCCATTTACAAAAGTTCTGCACATTCACCACCGCTTGCATGTTTGTTTATCAAATATTTTAGGTAATTTGATGATTCTTTCAGCTACTAACAAGAGTGTAGTACTCTCAGCTCAGTTTAACTATGTTAAAATCCCTTGCGCAGAATTCTGCAGATTTTCCTTATAAATTTGTTCAGAAAATGTGAAAAGTCTGCAGATTCTGTCTGGGCCTGCAGGGAACATACAGAACCTCCAAATGCTTCTTGAGAATGAATGTGGAGTCTTTTTCAATGGATATCATATTTGTAAGGCTAAGATTGCATTGCTCAGTTATTTCTACCTGAAAGTAAAGTTATTTCTGTATGTGGTCAAATGAGGAACAGGACCGCACTGTCTTCAATGCATTTAGTTCTACCCTGTTAATCCTGTCGCACATAATTCAGGCTATGGCTCAGACCGCTCTTTTCAAATTTAGGAGCATCAACTCTGTGTAATCTTATTACATAATGCAGATTACATGTAATCTGTTACTACCCAGCACTGACTGCTCATATGTCATTTCAGTCATCAGGTCAGGCAACTTCACACAGCTTCATATTTATTTCATAATTTGGTAAAGACAAGTTCTTGCTGTGTCAGCAGAATGCAATCAATGTGATTTATAGACGATTAAAAAAAATTGTTCTTTTAGTGTTAACTTTGTTTTCCCCCCCAGGTACTGTGGTTAAAACAATCTAACAATGGCTAGAGGTACAGTATGTCTCTTCTTGAATAATTATTGAGTATTTCCTTTTACTATGTGGTTTAAACTAAATATCTGGTTTTTATATTTAGGTTTAAAAAGAAAGAGGGATGATGGATTAAAATGTTCTGATTCAAGTGAACGTGACAGTTCTCAGTCACCACCACAGACAGGCAAATTAATGTTGTATTGGTATGCTTTTGTGAAAGTGTTTTGGTGCAACCCACCCAAAAAACGTCATATTTATGCATAAAAATATATATTTTATAAATTAAATTATATATATATATATATATATAAACTTTACCTTGCAAATCATCTTTATGAGCATTTATTAAAATAATGATTGATGTTATTACCACCTGACATTTTAGAGGCATTAAATCAAGACTTTTTGAAAATGCCATACAAGTGTTTTGAAACCAATATCAACACAAATGTTACATTTCTAAGAAGTTTACATATTAATTTTGCATGAGATTTTCTTTCCAAAAGTTTCCTTTTCATTACCTTGCATCCTTATTTGTCACATTGGTTGTCCAAACAGATAGTCCCTCCCCAAATTGCACAATAGGTTGAGTCAATGTTGCTGTGTCAGGATGCACAAACAAACAGAGGAATGTCTTGATTGCGCCACAAAGTTGCATTACTCAACCTACAAACGCTTACTTTCAGTAGACTTCATTAAACTGGATAATGAGAAAGAATCATGCACACTTTATGACTTTGTTTTTCTCTTCATCATATTCAGATACAAAAATTATAGAAGTGACCAAGCAGATCTTGAAATGGGTTGAAGATGAAATACGTGACAAACGGAAGATAAGTTACAAATGCATGACAGGTGACTCTTTAACAGAGTACATAATGTAAGTGCTAATGCAATAAAGATCTATTTCTTTATTTATTTTTTTAGAGCAGAAACCAGTTAATCTTCTTAATCTTCATTATACACAGTGAGAAGATTTCAGAGCTGAAAAAAGTCAAGAAGAGAAAGGAAACCATAGGGGTTTTTGGCAAATCAGGGGCTGGAAAAAGCGCTCTATTAAGTGCAATACTGAATAAAAAGGGTCTACTGCCATCTGGTGATCAGCATGCCTGCACAGCAGTTATTACTCAAGTGGAAGCCAATATGACAGATTTGAAGTACAAAGCAGAAATTGAATTCTTCTCAGAACAGGTTTTCCCATCAATCAGTGTGCCATATTCTTTCTCAGAAGGGTGTAAAAAAAATAAACCGACTGAAGTGAAGGAAATAACATTGTATTCAGTACTGTGTCCTGTGTGCCTTTGCAGGAATGGAGTGAAGATCTTGAAAACATTTTGCAAGTTTTGTCAGATGAAAGTGAAGAGTGTGATGAAGAACTGACTGAAAATGCTAAAGAAAAGATCATTTGTTTGTTTGGAAAAGGTGCAGAAAAGAAAACACTGGAGGAGCTTAAGAAAGATGAGAAATTTGATGAAGTTGGCAAATTGTTATCCGAGAAGAAGAGGTTCTTTTCAGGGGATGTAAGTATTTTTTTTTTTTTTAAGAGGCAAAATATGTTTTCCCATCTGAATTTTCAAAGCATTCAAAATATATGAGTAATAATACAGTATATGAGGTATTATATGCAAATGTTTACTTCTACCTACAGTCTACTTCTATTACAAATTTCATTAAACCTTTCCTGACAAGCAGAGGAAATGGAATACTGTTTTGGCCGGTTGTGAAATGTGTGACCATCAAGGTTCCAAACTGTCATGATTTCCTGGAGCACATTATTCTTGTTGATCTTCCTGGAACCGGAGACTGCAATAAGACTCGGAATAACATGTGGAAAGAAGTAAATACTATAAATGATCTTTCAGTAACAGCTATTTTAGACAATACAATGTGCAGAATGGATAGGTGAGGTAACAAGCACACAAAAATAAATGACTAAAGAGGCGATTCGTTTTTATAAAAGGAATATCACATTTTAATAAAGTCATCAGAAATATACTGTATTTTAGCCAAATTTGTAGTCATAGTTTACGAGTTAAATTTGGAATCAAAGTTTACATTCAATATCACTATTCTAATGCAGTGAAGTAAATGCAGAAGTACTTCAAAGATATGAGATTTCAAATGCGGTCCGAATAGAGAAGTGCATAAGAGAGGGTGATGAACAACAGAGGCATAAGACTTTATAACCTTCAAGTTTTACAGTATATGTCATCATAGCAACATCCCTGTGATGTGGTTTGGGATTGTAGACAGCCCCTCTTCATATTCGGCGAGCACTAGATTGATACAGCATGCTACATGTACATATATGGAAATGATGATATCGTAACATGAAGTTGGCCTACATTCGAGAACAAAGGCAGACAAGAACTTAAGTTGCCTGGGCCTTAACAATGCATAATGAGAAGCATATGCAATATCCTATTATTTTGCAGCTTGCATATTATAATATTCCGGGTTCAACACAAGTTAAGATCAGTCGACAGCATGTGCGTCATAATGTTGATTACCACAAATATTAATTTCGACTCGTCCCTCCTTTTCTTTAAATGTGTGTTCCAGTGAGACACTTACAATGGAAGTCAATGGGGTCCATTTTCGGAGGGTTTAAAGTCAGAAACGTGAAGTTTATACATTTATTAAAACTTGTTATTTAATTAATTATTATTTGAGCTGTAAAGTTGTTTAAATCATTTTTACAGTCATTTAAGTGACTGGGTTTTGGGGTTTGACATTACGTCGTCATGGCAACCAAGTTGTAAAATTGTCTATATCTTTCCACAGATGCGGTTAGTAAGTGATTTTATGACAGTAAAATCATGTTAACACACATACTGTTTATGTCTTGTGTCTATACTTTTGAAACAGTGAGTATTTTAATGTTTACAGATTGACCCCATTGACTTCCATTGTAAGTGTCTCACTGGAACACACATTTAAAGAAAAGGAGGAACAAGTCGACATACATTTTTGTGTTAATCAACATGATGACACACATGCTGTCGATTGAGTTTAACTTGTGTTGAACCCGGAATATTGCTTTAAAACATTCCATGTTGTAACGATTCAGACTGAGACGTAAGTTTAGGATCCATTTGCAGAGTTTATTTAGCAGGCAAGGGTCAAAACCAGATAGGCAGATACACAGTGAACAAATCCAAAACGACAGACAGAAGAGTAAACAGAGAACAGGCATAAATCCAGAAGCCAATGTAAACTGAATCAGTATAACGCTCAGAAATGCTAACACAAGTGAAAGGCAAGACATCGCAATGAGAGTGAGAACAAACTGAGTATATATAGAGGTGCAGGTGTGCAAGCAGAGTCAGTAATCAGGTGAGGTTGATCTAATGAAGGAGGGGTGACAGAGTTCATAGTTGTTACACATGTCTTTAATGCTTCAGAAGTATGTGATTTTACATACATGCGGTTTTAGTTGGTTCTATTCTATCATTCAAATAGAATTAATTTTAAGTGTGAAATGATGCTGATTTGTGATTTCTGCACGAAAACATTTTTATACAGGTTTACCGACAAATATGCATGTGCACGGTTAGATAAGATCAGTGCTGAGATTGGATCAGCACACTAGTACCATAATATTGTTGTTTTTTCTGCCATATACGACAGAAATAGTAAGAGTACGCTAGTATGCTTGTATGCAATTCTGAACTTAGTCCCAGTGTCATATCAGTTAAGTAATAAAAATTTTTTTGTCTTGTTCCATAGAAATTGAGCAGCTGCTCTGTTGTGTGGATTGTGAGTGACATCACTCGAGCTCTGAGTAACAAAGAAACCTGGGAAATATTGAAGTCCTGCATTCATGACATCACAGGAGGGGGACAGTGTGAAAGAATGGCCTTCATTTGTAGCAAGACTGACATGATTGACCCTGATGAACAGGAAGACAAGTCAGACATTAGAATCATTTTTCTTTAGCAATCAATTTTAAATTTGTCTCAAATAATTCAATTACTCATCATGCTTTATTTATTTTTATTTTCCCAGTTTTTCTGAACACGAACAGCAGTATCCAGAGGATGAGGTTTGAAAAAAACAAAAAACATAACATTAAGAAAATAATTAAATCAAGTGTGTTAAGTGTATCTGCTTGTCTTTCTGATACTCCCATATTTACTTTTGTACTTTCGGGTACAAATGTAATTTATTTTTTACTAGTGAGGAGCACCTCAGATGTCCTCACTAGTTTCACTATATTAGTGAGCACATTTTTTAAAAAATGTGGCACTCACAAACCTGTAAACACAAGCACACACATTTTTAATCCTGCACTTAATTTTTTTTTTTTCTCAGAATGAAAAAACAAGAATTTGCATCCGCAAGAGAAACAACATTACCAAGAAACAAGTAAAAGAAAAGTTTGAAAATTCAGAATTCAAGGTAGGCTATTGTCTTTACGTTAATACTATGTGTAGCTGTTTATGAAAAACCTTGTCGATATATATATACATATATATATATATATATATATATATATATATATATATATATATATATATATATATATACACTATATTGCCAAAAGTATTCGCTCACCCATCCAAATAATTGAATTCAGGTGTTCCAATCACTTCCATGGCCACAGGTGTATAAAATGAAGCACCTAGGCATGCAGACTGCTTCTTCAAACATTT
>NC_059382.1:1047500-1092500 GCF_019703515.2 Myxocyprinus asiaticus
GTCTGTCATGCTTTACATTCACTGAGCAATCATTTATAGCCTTCATCCTTGTATTTACATCCACCCCCATACTATAATGTGTTTATTGATGTTCACTAACTGAACAATAAAAAGAGAACAAGACTGTTTTGTGAGTTAGTCTACTAATTCTAATTTTGCACTTTCTGAAATATAAAATAAAATGTAATTGTGGTGTTTTTTTTTTTATGTGATCAAATGTAACAATGTAATTGTTCATAATGAAAACTATTGGATGTGATGATGTTCTTTAATTCAGTTCTGGGGCATAAAATAGATTAATGACCATCATTTTAGCTTTCATAATTTTGTAAAAGTTTGTGAACTTTGGCATATCCAAAGTTTGTGACTGTTGTTCCAAACCCATATGAATTTCTTTCTTTCATCTTTTTTCATTTTTGATTTATTCTTTATGTCTTTCTCATATCCCAGCTGAATATAACAAACAACTTTGAGACATTCATAGGTTGATTTGTTAGGCAGAACAATCTGGGGCAGATTCACTAAACAGTTGCGGCACTTTTGCTCGTGGTATTTCAGTGCAAAAACATGCGTCTTATTCACTAACCACCGTAATCTATTTTAGCAGGTGCAAACAGCACTGAAATTGTGCTACGTCTTGAGTATTTACTGTAAATTAAGTCATTGTCATTCCTGTCCATGCAAACACACCTCCTTTCTATGCAAATTAGGCTAATTGTAGATTGCCCTTCATTCCAACACACTTTCAGATTAACAATTTTTTTATTGATTCACATAAATGAACACTGAAAAACAAAATATATACACAGAATCAATCTTAACCCCCACTATTACCCCTCCCAATCCCCAATCCCACCCTGACCCCAACAACATCCCAGTGGTCGCAAATGATATAGACACATGCACAAAATAAATAAATAAACAAATAAAAAATATAATAATAAGCTTCCCTGCTTTGTCCCCCGACTCAAAGTACTGGACTGTCTTGCCCTGAATAACCAAAACTCCACCTTCCGTGACAAAATAGTATTATATCTGTATTTCAATCGGGTCAGTTCTCTGAGGCCATCAGACGATATACGTTGCTTCAGCTCTGCCTCGGCACTTTTAATATTTCCTTCCAACTCCACGAGTTCTCGTGCTTTGGATTTTTTGATGAATGAGGCATACTGTATGATCCGACCCCTAAGAACCGCCTTGAGTGCCTCCCAAACCACACCCACAGAAGATACTGAGGACCAGTTGGTCTCCATATAAACACTGATTTCAGTCTTTAACATTTGTTGGAAATCAGGATTTTGCAAAAGGGATACATTAAAGCGGCAACTATATGATTTCTTTTTCTCTATATGTGGCAACACCTCTAAACTCACCAGGGTGTGATCCAAGACTAAAATGTTTCCATTTGAGCAATCAACAACAGATTAAATGAGGGACTTAGATATAAAAAAAAATCTATTCTAGAATAAATCTTTTGGATTGATTAAAAATATGTATAGTCCCTACCATATGGGTTCAAAAGTCTCCAAATATCCGTAAGACCAAGATTTTTACAAATCCTTTGAAACGTCAATGTTGCTCTAGGGGGCTTACACACTTTTGCTTCACTATGATCAAGGACTGAGTCCATCAAAAGATTAAAGTCACCTCCCAATATTATATCATGAGGGGTGCCAGCGGTTTGCAACATCCCTTCAACATCTATAAAAAAGCCCTGATCATCAGCGTTAGGTGCATAAATATTAGCCAAAATCAACCTTTTCCCCTGAATTTCTGCTAAAACAATAATGACTCTTCCAAATTTATCTTTAATCTGTTTGAGACATTTAAATTGTAGATGCTTATTTATCAGTGTAATGACTCCCCTGCTCTTACTTGAGCCAGCACTAAAGAAAACACGTCCACCCCAAATCTTCCTGCAGGGAAAGATGCGTTTCTTGAAGAAACACTATATCATATTTCTTACACTTAAGAAAAGAAATAACCTTCCTTCTTTTTATGGGGTGCCCCAACCCATTCACATTCCACATGGAGAGAGACAATCCACTCATATTAACATTTGACATTTTTACATATTAGAAAAAATAGATTGTGTGTCAAAAACAAGATTATAAAGACCACATTCCCCATTAGTGCAAAATCAAACCTTGAACTTCCCCCCAAACCGAACAAACAGAAAAAGAATATGCCAATGGACGTCCATCCCTCTAAACATAAACAGTCCATGTACGCCTACGAGAGTCCCTGCGACAATTTTGCCATCAGATTATTCAAGTCTGGTGTTTCTGTACAAATTTTGTGAGGCAGAATTAAAAAACAGAAAATAATCTATAAAACAAACTCCAGCCAATTGGGAGAATAAACACAAAGAACATTTAGATTCATTCCCAGAACTGTATCGAAGGTGTGTTCCTCCACAAAACAAACACCAGCCTCTAGTGGAACCAGCACAAAAAAAAAATAAAATAAAACAGGCTTCCAGCTTCCTCGGACGGTCAAGTGTATGTACAGCAAGATGAGCTCACTTGGAGGCATGTGAGAAGCACACCATGACTTCCTCAGTCCATCAATTTTATGAAAGACATCAATTGCTGTGGGAATGCAAATACCCTGCGGCCATCCTTAGCATCCATTCTCAACCTGGCCGGGAACATCAGTGCAAAAGCGACCCTCCATTGATGCAAAAGCCTCTTGAAAGAGTGTCATTCCACAAAACAAACTCCAGCCCCTAGGTGGAACCAACACAAAAAGAAACAAACAAAAAAAATGGCACCCAGCTTCCTCAGACAGTCAAGAGTATGTACAGTGAGACAGTTTACTTCGGGGCCACATGAAAGTCACCAAATGGCTTACTCACCCAGTTGACTCTATGAAAGCCAATGCTTGCTGGGGACATGTAAATACTTTGCGGCCATCCTTAGTATCTATTCTCAGCTTGGCCGGAAACATCAGTGCAAGGGCAAACTTCAGTTGATGTAAGAGTTTCTTGCATTTCTTGAATCGATCACGTTTCTCTCTTGTCGAATTCGCAAAGTCTGGGAACAAGAAAATGTTGTGGCTCTTCCAAGAAAGCTTTCCTTTGCTCCTCGCCTTCCACAATATGAGATCTTTATGGGATGATCTCAGAAATTTGGGCAAAATTGATCAAGGCCTTTCTCCCTCAGCCAGTCTCCGAGCCGGGACTCTGTGAGCTCGCTCGATTTGCAGCTTGTGGCCTGTTATGTCGAGCAGACTCGGGAAGAGCTTGTCTAGGAATTTCACCATATCTCGACCTTCTTCATGCTCAGGAATTCCAAAAATTCAGATGTTGTTTCGCCAACTACGATTCTCCAAATCCTCCAGTTTTTCCCAAATGTGTTCAATGTCTATCTTGGTCGCTAGCGGGTTAGCAGCTAATTCCCTCTCTGATGACTCCAGATAATCGATCCATCTCTCGATGACTCCAGATAATCTATCCATCTCTCGACATCCCTGGTTCTTGTAACCAACTCAGAGAATGTTGTTTCTATCGCAGTAATTGATCGGCGTATTACAGCAAGATCCTCTAAGTCAGCAACAACTTTCAGCAGTATTACAGACATGCTCGCCAGTTGGCATTGGATTTCTCCCGCCGCACCGTCCAAAACGAGTCCCTGGTTTGCGGGCCTGTCAGGGGTATCAGCTTGAGCACATAAGTGTCTTTTAATATCTCCAAAGCCCAAGGATTTTGAATTCTTTGACATGTTGACTTCAAAGAACAGATATGTAGCAGGGTGTATCGAATCTTACTGGTTTATGACATAAAAATAATTAAAAATTAGCAAAGTGTATAGAGCTCGCCGTTTACACGTCCTCTCCTCGCATGGCGTCACATGACTCCTATTCCAACACACTCTCATGCCGAAACTGTTAGGATTCATATGGCTTTTCTAAATTTGACAAATTCATATGATATTGTACGACTGCACTCGTATGAATTCCTACGACTTTCACTACAACCAATGATGTTGTTGGACATCGTTTCCATCTAATATGCGACAATTACTTGCTTCTGTCACACACAACAGCTTCCTGTCATGTTTACACACTCTACTGATCAGTTAGGTTTAGATAAGGGGTTTGGGTAAGGGCATAATATTAATAAGCACATCCTTAATGACTTGTGCGCGAAACTCATGCTTACTTCTGCATTAGACATCCAGGCATTATCATACGAAATCATACTAAATATCCAACTCATAAAATATGTACAAAACTGGGTTGGTTCATTCACAAACATTAAATGCCGCAATTACCGCCATATGAAAGTAAGCAGTAAAATGAATTTAATTTAAAAGAGACGTTTGTGAACATTTTCAACCAATCATACCAGCAGTAAATCATCAAATGATGGAGAAGAGTGTTATAACCTAGCAGTGGCATATTTCCAGATGTCGTCAAGCGCACGTTCTGCATGTTTAAGAGATTATTTAGGTGTTTGGATTAAAGTGATGCTGTACAGTCCCGGCAGGGTGTCAAATACGGTCGTCTGCGGCATCTTCCGCTATATAACATGCAGAATAAGACCACAAGATCAGAATGGTGCGTGCAAATTGCGCTCAGCAGTGATATCTGCAAAATTCCATTAGTGAATGGGGCACTAAACCAGCACAGAAATAGCGCATTTACCGGGCGCAATTTATTCTTAGTGAATTCTCCCCTCTGTTTGTACAGCCAATGGAAGATTGGGGGAATCTTCTGGAATCTGTTTGAATATATATATATATATATATATATAATTCTTTTTTTATTTTGTTTGGTGATGAAAATGACATGACATTACACACTTTACATTTTCTTTAATTCTCTGAAAAGGAAGCCAATCTGAAAGAATCCCTCAAGGAACAAACTGTCAAAAGAAAGAAAGAAATGCACTCATCAATCAAAACGGTCATTCAGAATGCATTGACCTCTTCCTATGACAGTAAGTCAGCATTGAAATTCACACAATGCATTCTTTGATTTTATTTCATTTTGAAGTCCACATGTTTGTACACTGTAAAAATAATAATTTTTAACCTAAAAATATGGTAATATTTAAATTACGTGGTTTTAATCGAGTTTAAAATATTTTATAACTGCATTAACCTAAATACATTGGTGAAAGTCATTTTAAGATCAGATCAGGCAGAAGTAGCTGCTTAAAGGATTCAGCCAAAAAATGTAATTCAGTCATTGTTTACTCACCCCTGTGTTGTTATAACTCTATATGACTTTCTTTCTTTTTCTGAACACAAAGGGGGAAATTGTGAAGAAATGTTGTGCTCAGTGATGTCATACAATGGCAGTTTATGGTGACCACCTCTTCAAGCTTCAAAAGAACACAAAAGTATAATTCAGAAGTCTAATCAATTATTCCATGAGACTCATGATTGTTATGAAAACATACAGTGAGGTTTCGTGAGAAACAAACAAGCAAACAAACAAAAAACAGACCCTCTACAGCAATAGTAATCACAGAACACAACACAGCTACACAAAACAGAGAACAGAACTTACTAAACATGTCTGAAGAGTTTGTAGTTGAAGAATTGATGCATTTCTATGCCCAGCCTTATTTGTTTAAACTGGAGTATTTGATAACAAGGGCATAGCCAGGAAATTACTTTTGGGAAGGCCTCAATAAAAATGGATGGGCCACGTTTTCACCGAAATATTTTATACCAATTTTTCCTTAACAACAGAGAAGCAAGCGGTGCAATTAAACAGTTCTTTCACACTTTCAGAAATCAGAATTTTTCATTTTGATGAACTATTTTATAAACATATTTTGAAGTCAAAGAAAAATCTCTAATATTCTAGGTGGGTCTGGGTCTAATTTGGGTGGGCCCACTACGCCTCTGCTCAGAAATTAAACTGAGAGAGATAGAAGAGGCTGAGGAATCCACATTCATGTCACATGATAAAATTTATATTGTTGTTAATCAGAGGTTTGTCCTAAGCAGCCGTGATGAGCGATGGTACATTGTGTCGATCGCTTGGTTTCTATTTTCAGCATCACTCCGGGAATCCCCGTCCTCTGTGAACTTGCACCGGTCCAAAAACTTTGTCAGAACAGTAAACTGAAGCCAGCAATTCACTATTAGTCTAAAAACATCTATATTTATGGCTGAGAATGTTACACTTTACCAAATATTTCGCAGAGGTCTCACTCTCTTCAGTCTGAGAATGTCCACACACACACCGGTTCAGAATGGAGAAGACGTGACACAAACCGGCACCTTCCGCCTTTCTCTCCAGTTCTTCCAGTTCACTTTCGGTAATCGAAACATCCAAAACCTCCAGAATACTGTGATCTTCTGTACTCTCTGTCTGACTGTATCATCTAGGTGTGTGTGTATGTGTGGCTGCATCAGCTTCCTCCATCTCTCATTTTAAATGAGTCTGTTTTATGCAATTAAGGCTGGGCATAGAAATTCTCAGACTACAAACTCTTCAGACATATTTAGTAAGTTTTGTTCTCTGGTTTGTGAGCAGCTGTGTTCTTTTCTGTTGTTGATATTGCTGTGGAAATAGATGAACAAAATTAATTTTCTATCTTGCGAGCGGGACTATACAGTTGCCCTTATGAAGTCTCATGAACGCGCACAGGAGATCATCGGTCCATCAACAGTTTCACTAAATAACACAGATTTTGGTTTGTTTCTCACCAAACCTCATTGTCCGATTTCATAAAAATCATGAGTCATGAGATACTTTTGTGTTCTTTTGAAGCTTGAAGAGGAGTGATGGTGGCGTAGTGGGCTAAAGCACAGAACTGGTAAGCAGAAGGTTGCCAGTTCGATCCCCACAGTCACCACCATTGTGTTCTTGAGCAAGGCACTTAACTCCAGGTTGCTCTGGGGGGATTGTCCCTGTAATAAGTGCACTGTAAGTCACTTTGGATAAAAGTGTCTGCCAAGTGCATAAATGTAAAGAAGTGGTCACCATAAACTGCCATTGTATGACATCACTGAGCACATTTCTCCCTTTGTGTTCAAAAGAAGAAAGAAAGTCATATGGGGTTATAGCAACACAGGGGTGAGTAAACAATGAATGAATTTTCATTTTTGGGTGAACTAACATTTTAAGGTAACAACTGCACAGCTCCACTTTTTACTCAAGAAACATTTTAATACCAGATTTAATACCAAACATGGGATTTGTTATTATAACAATCATGTGTTTTAAAGCATGGGTAAATCTAATTTAAAACAGATAATGACACTGAAACAATTCTGACTATTTTAGGAGCAGCAAAGGAAAAGGGAAAAGGATCCATGAAAAGGAGACAGGAAATTCTGAAGGAAGCAATTAAATCATCAAAACAAAAAATGTTCAATGATGCAAAAAAGGGAATGCTTGACATGTTCGCTGATTTGCAGGTAACTGTTCTGCATTCATTGACAAATATCATGGGCACTATAGTAAGATAATTCTTAGTCTTGCATAGTCAGACTTTTAATTGTATGGGCATAAAGTCTAGTCCATTTTTAAAGTTTATTCTGACACTTAAAATGGAAGAGACCATCTGACTGACATTTAAAGCAACAAACAACAGTTTTGTTTTTGGTTAAGAAGCCATTTAATCAAATTTCTGAATGTCTTTCAAAGATTTTGTGTCATGAAACGTATATAGATTGTTGAATCCAGTGGCTAGATATCCTCCAAAATCACTCCTTGAATCAATCTTGTAAGCACAACTTTGTTTCCAGGCAGACTTGTGAACACTGCAAGATGTAGTGTAAATCAACAATCAGTCTGTGATTTTGAGAAGGCTCTTGCAATTTTTGTACACATCATTTATCAGACAATCTGTGCCTCCCCAATGACTTTAATATGTATTTAAATTTCATATTTTCATATGACTGATTGTCTGTCATAAAGTACCAGTACCGCTTATTAATAAGAGGTTATACATGCATTTTTCCTTTCATTTTTGCTAAAGCGAGAAATAAGGAAGACACTTAAGTGTGAATCAACGAAATCAATGGATCACTCACTTCAGATGTCCCATGAAAACACTCTACCAGGTAAGTACAGTAAGAAGCTTCACAGATTATGACAAAGTAACAGTAACAGACAGTTGGATAGTACAGTCTTTCCTATGGTTGTTATAGTGTTCAAATTACAGTATTTTCACACATTTTCCAATCATATTATATGAAGTGCTGCATTATGATATGTAGCAATATGTTTTCTATAGATGTGTCCAGATACATAGATGATCTGAAGAGGCTTGAAGAGGAACTGTCTGATGTCATCGAACAAGATGAAGATGAGCAAATTACAATATATGACTGAGACAAGATATTTTTCTTTTTTCTTTTTTTTTTTTTAAATGGCTTTTAGAGAACATGGGGCATTTTAGTCTAGATCTTGGTTTAATACGACCATATATTGGTCATGTAATTATAAAGCTGATCAAACTATTTTTTTAATCATTGTAGTCAAAGCAATTAATGATGAGTATATATCTCCAATTGTGGAATGATTTTAGTTAACCTGGCTAAATATGACTTTCTCTGTTTTTATTTTTTATTTTTGCATGGGGATAAGTTCATGAGTTGTTAAAATGTGGATGAGGAGTAGATTTAAGTTCATAGTTTAAAAAGGGTATCTTGTTTAAATATAGATTTTCAATGTAACTTTTTTGTCTTACTATTTAAGCCCACCTCTTATAATCTTTAAATGTATCAAATGACTGGGGGCTGGGGTCAAAGACGCCACAGAAATTCAAAATGTGGGGGAGTTCTTCTGTGTTGTAATTGTAACATCTGATATATTTCTTAATATTCTATTCTATAATATTCTTAGATATGCATCTTATTGTGTGAAAACTTATGAGAACTTGTGTTAATAAATAGATTAAATTCAAGTATTTGATTTATTATTATTTTTATTATTATATATATATATATATATATATGAATATAAAACATGTGCCCTCATAAAGTTAAAAAATGCCCCTGAAAATCAAATCCAGGGGAACAAATATTGCCCCTTATTGGAAAAGGTAATTTCCAACACTGGTCTAATGTTTGATTAACAGTATGTAAACATAAAATTATAATAGAGTTTTTTAATTTACTTTTACACTGATCACATACTTCTGATACAGTTATTCAGCATTAGTGTTATGAATGTAACATGGGCATTTGTGTACTTCTAGTTTAATTTAATCAGACTCAATTAAGTTATAGGGTACAATGGGGCTAAAGGCACACCTTATGGAAAATTTGCTTTTTTTCTGGTTATAAAGCATCTCAAGATTCAAGAAACACATTCATTTTTATTGAGTGCTGATGGAGCAACATAATTTGCATGAAAAGAAATGACAACAGAAGGTTGTTTTAAATACTATTATTATTATTATAATTATTATTATTATTTAAAGGTGGCGAGGGGGCCTTTTACCCTACACCTGGGATAAAAGGCCCCCAGAGGGGTAATATTGATATAGTGTAGCAGGGGAGCAGGGCAGCAGGGCAATAGTTATAGGGCACAATTATGCAAATACGTTTGAGACAGCAAGATGCTTTTTTGAGTAAAAAAATTAAGATACCATTTCAGTAAAGGGTGTATAATTTCTTGTTCATTTCAATTACATTTGACATTTCATTACATCTTACAGTAAGTATTCTATAAACAAATGAATCTCCATTGTGACTGGATCAGTCAAGTGAGCCCACACTGAATATTCTTCATAACAAATCTATTCCCCCAGGGGGCTTCTTCTTTTTTTTTTTTTTTTACCCCAAATACTATCCTTTCACTAATTGGACAGTTATTGACTTTTTTATATATATAATCACCTTGAACGAAATTGAAAATGACAAATAGGTATTTTGTTTTAAAATAAATGTGACAATTTCCAGGATATTCATCAGCTACGAAGAAGCTCAGGAAGAGGAAAATCGTGCAGTGTAAATTGACAAACAGGTGTTTAGGAAGTTTTTGATGCTATTTAGTGTTTTGGGAGACAATAATTAAAGGAGCCTTTTACCCCACAGAGCCTTTAGCCCTGTTATTGTCATGTTTAAATGTGTTTTTGTTCATGTTTTGTTTTCATGCCTTTTGTTTTGAAATTAGTTTATTTCCTGTCCCTGTTTCTGGTCATGTGTCCTGGTCATGTGTTTTCCTGTTCCCCTCATTTATTCCGTTTCCTTGAAACGGTGTGAAACGCTGTGCAACGGGCTTTGAGGTACGTTTTCTCTCATTTGGTGGGTGTGTCAGAGGTGTTTATAAACCCCGCCATATTAAAAAGGTAGTGCGCACAATGGATCCAACTAAAGTCCTTTATAAATGTGTCCACTGCAGCTTGATTTATGCAACAATTGAAGACATTAGAAGAAATGTTTGCCTTGTCATCCTGAAATGCGAGGCAAATTTTGGATCACCATAATTAGGAACCACAGTTGGGATGTTCTCTGCTATTCTGGACGGCAAGGGCAGTGACTGTAACATCGTGTATATTTTGTAGTATTAAACACGTATTTAAACCGATTTCATCAGGCTCTGAAAATTATTCGAAAAGAACGCAAAAAATGGCCTTCTCAGCTGCCATAGTTGCAACGCTTGCGTAACACAACAGGGTGTTCAACGCACCACCATTTCCGTTTAAATAAACGTTTTGCTATGTTTTGTCAGGGCTGAACGTGCCCCTGGTTTCATGTGTCTTGTTATCTTATGATCAGTTCTGTTTTATTATTGGTTCCTGTTTATTAGTCTTGTTAGCATGTTCATTAGTTTAATCTCATCATTGGTTGTCTATGTCATGTGGTTACCCATGTCCATGTATTGAAGCCCTCATGTTTGCCATTGTACTTTGTCAAGTATTGTGGCTGTGTAACACTCTGTAGCTCTTGTTCATGATCTTGTTATTGTTCATGTTCTTATTCATTGCTCTCATTTCATGTTCTCGTTCATGGTTTCATTTCATAGTTTATTCAAGTTGTAGTCAAGTTAAGTCTAGTCTTTATATTTTGTTTCACGTTTTGGATTTCCACATCTTGTAAATAAACTGCACTTGGGTTTTTCACATCATCATCGTCCTCGTCTTGTCCTGTCTTCAGCCTGTCCTACCTTGCCCGAATGTTACAGAATACTTGACCGACAAAATGAACCCAGCAGTTAAACTTCTGTGGTTACGCCAGGGGAATCGTCCCCTCGAGGACTACATGGCTGAGTTTTGTGGACTGTGTCACTTGGTGGACTTTAATGGTATTGCCCTCAAACATTTTTCGTGTGGGCTTAAATGAGCCAGTCTGCTCCAGGATGCCTGGAGGTAGAGTCAATTGGACTCTTCCGAAGTATATTGACTTTGCCCTGTTAATGAGTGGTTCGGCCTTTACTGTTGGAGTAGTAGATGAGGAACTCGGCACTCCTACATTGGCCACCACATCCAAATCCACCATGTCGTAGCCCACCACCATGCCTGCCACGGACCATGAGCCAACCGCCCATGCCTGCCACGGTCAGCAAGCCAACTGCTCACACCTGCCACGGTCAACGAGCCAACGCTCAAGCCTGCCAAGGTCAACGAGCCAGAGTTTGAAGCCTCATCCATCCCAGAGCCAGCGTTTGAAGCCTCATCCGTCCCAGAGCCAGAGTTGCAAGCCTCGGCCGTTCCGGGGCCAGTGCCTGAAGCCTCGGCCGGCACGTCTGCCTCATCATGCCATGTCTGCCACGTCATGCCGTGTTACCACGCCTGCCATGCCTATTCAAAAGGCCCTGCCTTGCCATGTTGCCACATCTACCTTGTCAAGCCATGTTGCCATGTCTGCCTCATCATGACATGTAGCCACATCTGCCTTGTCATGCCATGCTGTCCCACCTGCCATGCCAAGCCTCTATGCCTGCCATGCCTAGTCAAGCAGCCCCACCTTGCCATGTCACCACGTCGGCCCTGCCTTTTCAAGTCGGCATGCCTATCCCACCACGGCTCCGCCCTCAGAGCCTGCCACGGCAGTGTTCATGACCACGGAGGTTATTCCCCAGTCACTGCCCGTGCTCACGACCACAGAGGCCATACCCCAGTCACTGCCCGTGCTCATGCCCATGGAGGTCATTCCCCAGTCACTGCCTGTGCTCATGACCATGGTGGTCGTTCCCCAGTCACTGCCCGTGCTCACGACTACGATGGTCGTTCCCCAGTCACTGCCTGTGCTCACGACCATGGAGGTCATTCCCCAGTCACTGCCCATGCTCATGACCACTGAGGTCATTCTCCAGTCACTGCCCATGCTCATGACCACGGAGGTTGATCCCCAGTCACTGCGCATGCTCACGACCACTGAGGTCGTTCTCCTGTCACTGCCCATGTCCACAACCACAGAGATCATTCCCCTGTCCCTTCCTGTACTCACAGCTACAAAGGTTGTTCCCTCATCAATGCAGTGCCCATGACCACAGAGGTCATTCCCTCATCACTGTCTGTACTCATGACCACGGAGGTCGTTCCCTCATCACTGTCTGTGCTCACGACCATGGAGACTATTACCCTGCCACTGCCTGTGCTCACAGCCACTAAGACTGCTCCCCTGTCGCAGCCAATCCCTGAGACTTCCAAGGCTCTGCCCTCTAAGCCGCTCCCTCCTGAACCCTGTCCAGTGGCTGCAGCCTAGAACTCTGTCCCCTTTGCCCTGTGGCCACCTCCCAGGCCTCCTGACCCTGTCCCTGTCCTGTGGTCACCTCCCAGGCCTCCTGACCCTGTCCCTGCCCTGTGGTCACCTCCCAAACCGCCGGACCCCGCTCCCTTCCTGGAGCCGCCACCAAACCCACCACCGGCTCTGCTTTGGTCTCCTGCTCCATGTCCTGTCTCACCAGGCCATGCTCCATGCCCTGTCTCACCAAACCATGCCTCAAGGACCCCACACCCACAGCTCCCTATTGAATACTATTGTTAGTTTTGTCTATGTTTGGGTGTCGGAAGCCGCCCCTTGTGGGTGGGATATGTCATGTTTAAATTTGTTTTTGTTCATGTTTTGTTTGTGCCTTTTATTTTGAAATTAGTTTACTTCCTGTCCCTGTTTCTGGTCATGTATCCTTGTCATGTGTTTTCCTGTTCCCCTCATTTGTTCCTGTCATGTGAGTATCTGGTTTCATGTGTCTTGTTATCTTATCAGTTCTGTTTTATTATTGGTTGTGTAATGTTCTGTAGCTCTTGTTCATGGTCATGTTATTGTTCATGTTCTTATTCATTGCTCTCATTTCATGTTCTCGTTCATCGTTTCATTTTATAGTTTATTCAAGTTGTAGTCAAGCCTAGTCTTTATTTTGTTTCACTTTTTGGATTTCCACGTTTTGTAATAATTTTACTCCTAAAGAAATTAACTGTAATTTTGAAACCTCTGTATAAAATCATGAGCACTCACATGGGATGAAACCTTATAAAAGCTGTTTTATTCTACATGGGGCAGGGGTGCCCTCATGGGGGCTGCCATTTTAGAATCACACAGCCAGCTGAATACTACTCGCTTAAAGATGCTATAAGCAATTTTAGCGTTCTGAAGCTTTCATGTGACTGCGCTGTTGAATTGGCCATGCCCCCTCATAACAAACCCTGCCCTCCAAAGATAATTTTGAAACCAAAACAGAGCAAAAGAGCAGCTTTGTTTGTTTCTGTGGCTGTCAAATTCAACAGTGGCACAATAGCGTCCTCAACTGACAAACATTATGAATCAAAGCCTCAATGATCCGCTTCAAATACAACACTATGAGAACGAGCTAAATGATTGACAGGTGAAAAGCATCAATATCCGTGGTCCGCAGACACATTTTTGTTATCTCAGGACACTTATTTCATTAATATCTTTAAGGGAGTAGGAAACTTTTTTGCATACTTTTCCATGAAAAAATCACTTATAGCACCTTTTTGCAATTAACAATTTTTATTGATTCCAATGACAAATCCAATAAACATAACAGAAATCACGGAATCACGTTACATAAACCTAAACCCTTCCCTCCGAACATTACCACCCCCCACCCAACACAAACACACACACCCCCGTGGCCTGACATCAAACCAATAATGACACATCAAATAAACAATAAATCAACAGACAGTATTCAGAAAAAAATAAAATAAAAATAAGAACACACACTCACATTCAATATTACCCATCTCCCTCCACCATCTCCCTCCACAAAATCCAAATACCTACCCCATTTTTTATTAAATAATCCCGTGTTGCCCAGCCTTCTACCAACCATCCCCTCAAAAGCCTCCACCCTGACCAACTCCGTGCACCACTCCAAAAACGAGGGTGCTCCAGCTGATTTCCATCCCCTAAGGATGACTTGCCTTCTGATCATGACACCAGCCAGGACCCAACTCTTCATGAATCAATCTCCTACATCAATGACTGTCCCATCACCTAGAATGGGGCAAAATGAAACCTAAGCAGTCAACACCTCACGAATAAAATTCGAAACCCTCAACCAAAAATCTTGAATCTTTACACACCCCCAAAAAACATGGGTAATGTCCCCATCTTCTGATTGACATCGCCAGCAAGTGGGTGTGTCTTTGAGACCAAGTCTATACAATCTAGAGGGCGTCCAATAGAATTGATGTAAAATCTTAAATTGCATTAGATGCACCATTGCATCTCTAGATTTGATGTTTTTTAGAATCCTAGCCCACACTCCCTCCTCCAATACCAAATCTAAATCTTTCTCCCATACTCTCTTAAGAGAAGTTGAAGCTCTGTCACCCAGACTCTGAATTAGCAGGGAGTAATACACTGATGCCTCATGACCTTTTCCAAAAGCAGTAATCACCACTTCCAGAGTATCTGCCGCTTAAGGGGGGTGTGTGCTACTCCCAAAAACAGTGCAGAGCAGGTGGCGCAGCTGTAAATATCTATAGAATTGAGATCTGGGAATCCCAAAATGTTGAATCAAATTTTCAAAAGATCTCAATACTCCAGTCTCATACAGGTCACAGAGTGTATTAACCCCCCTCATAATCCACTCTGACCAGCAGAAAGGGGACTTAGTAATAAGGCAACATATAGATAAATATCCGAATTAAACACTCTGGACACTTTTGTCCATACCGAGTACAAATGCGAAATAACAGAGTGTGATTTAACTTTGAAATGGCAATATAGGGGCAAGAACTTCCTGTTCAATAGAAAACCAGGGAGGGGCTCTCTCAGGTGGAAGCGACCAATGAGCCAAATGTCTGAGACCGAACGCATAATAATAAAACAAAATCTTAGTTAGGCCTAGCCCATCTTTGTCAATCTGCCTATGCTGTTTACTGAAATGTAATCTGGGACGTTTACCATTCCAAATGAAGGACTTCGCTATGCTATCAAATTGCTTGAAATAAGAGAGGGGGACATCTATAGGGAGTGACTGTAGCAGGTGGTTGAATTTTGGAATATAGTTCATTTTAATAACATTAACCTTCCCGAGCATCGATAAATGTAATGAAGCCCACCTGCTCACATCGCTCGAAAACCTTTTTATTAAAGGGTCAAAATTAACTCTAACTAAATCAGACAAATTTGCTGGGAATAAAATCCCCAAATACTTAATGCCCTGTTTGGGCCACTGGAAGATACCCGGCTGGAAGGCCGTTACTAGACAGTACGCTGTCAGAGCCAAAGCTTCGGATTTAGACCAGTTTACTTTGTATCCTGAGAACTTGGAAAAAGAATTAATAATTCTGTGGAGGCAAGGCATAGATCTAGTAGGGTCAGAGACAAATAATAAAATATCATGTGCGTAAAGCAGAAGCTTATGCGCCACACCTCCCGCCATCACCCCTGGAAAATCATCCTCCTCATCGTGGCTGTTAATGGTTCAGGGCAAGACAGAACAGTAATTGGGAAAGAGGGCAGCCCTGCTGAGTGCCCCAATCCAGAGTAAAATAACCTGAAATTAATCCATTTGTTTGTATTGCTGCTACAGGGTGTCTATAAAGTAACTTAATCCAACCAATAAATGTACTCCCGAACCCATACATTTCCAAAATCTTAAAAAGATAATCCCATTCTACTATATCAAACGCCTTTTTGGCGTCAAGTGAGATGGCAGCGACTGGAGACTGATCATTTGCCACTGACCACATGATATTGATGAAAGTTCTGATGTTATCAGAAGAGCTGCGGCCCCGAATAAACCCCACCTGATCTATATGTATAAGAGATGTCATAACTTTACTTAATCGGTTAGCCAACATTTTTGACAAAATTTTTACATCTAGCTGGATCAGGGAAATTGGACTGTAACTTTTACACTTGCTTGGATCTTTGTCCTTTTTAAGAATCAGACTGATCCGGGCTTGTGTCATGGTTGACGGAAGCTTTCCATTCTTTAATGATTCTGAATAAACTTCTAACAAAAGTGGAGCCAGTTCTGTAGCATAAGATCTAAAAAACTCAGCGGCAAAACCATCTGGCCCCGGAGCCTTGCCTGTAGGTAGGGACTTAATTACCTCATCAAACTCCTCCAAGTTTATCTCAGAATCAAGAGAGTTTTTTTGCACAGTCGTCAGTTTAGGGAGTTCTAATGGTTCCACAAAGTTCCTAATATCTTCATCAGTGGATGAAGACGTGGAACTATAAAGATCAAGATAGAACTCTTTAAAGGCATTATTAATATCAGTGGCTGAGGTAAATATTTCACCACCAGCAGATTTCACTGAAGGAATGATAGAAAGAGACTCTCTCTGCTTTATATATCTAGCCAAAAGCTTCCCTGCTTTGTCACCCGACTCAAAGTATGACTGTCTTGCCCTGAATTGCCAAAACTCCACTTTCCGCGACAAAATAGTATTATATCTATATTTCAATCGGGTCAATTCTCTGAGACCATCAGATGACATTCGGCGCTTCAGTTCTGTCTCTGTACTTTTAATATTCTCTTCCAACTCCAATAGTTCTCATGCTTTGGATTTTTTGATGAATGAGGCATACTGTATGATCTGACCCCTAAGAACCGCCTTAAGTGCCTCCCAAGCCACACCCACAGAGGATACTGAGGACCAGTTGGTCTCCATATAAACACTGATTTCAGTCTTTAACATTTGTTGGAAATCAGGATTTTGCAAAAGGGATACATTAAGGGGCCAACTATATGATTTCTTTTTCTCCGTATGTGGCAGCATCTCCAAACTCACCAGAGCGTGATCCGAGACTAAAATGTTTCCAATTGAGCAATCAACAACAGATTAAATGAGGGACTTAGATATATAAAAAAAATCTATTCTAGAATAAATCTTATGGACTGATGAAAAAAATGTATAGTCCCTACCGGATGGGTTCAAAAGTCTCCAAATATCTGTAAGACCAAGAGTTTTACACATCCTGTGAAGTGTCAGTGTTGCTGTAGGGGGCTTACACAGTTTTGCTTCACTATGATCAAGGACTGAGTGGCTAAACGTTTTCTTAGTAAATGAGCACAAACCAAAAAGCATTCTCCCCTATACTAAAAGACACATGAATGAAACTACTGGGACTTTCTTTTTCTTGTGACTGTGGTTTGATGAGGAGAGAAAAAAGAGGTGTCCTCTTAACCACATCCTCTTGTGTTGTGTGTGTGTGTAATGTGTTTGTATGTGTGTAGTGTGTGGGTGTTTGTGTGTGCGTGCGTGCGCATGTGTGTAGTGTGCCTGCGTGTGTGTAGTGTGTGAGCGCGTGTGCGCGTGTGTGTGTTGTCGCGTAATATGTTCTATGTCTATGTCTAATGAGCTCTGGTGTTTAATTAGTTTTGCATTATTATTTTTTGCTGAAAGCTTAAAGAACTACGTCACCACCCGAAATGTATGATAATTCAAATTAAATACAGACTAAAGCAAATAAATCGATAAATGTAAAATAGATGTTGATGTTGATGTGAAGCTTGAGAGAACACGTCAGCTCTGTTCGCGTGCACGAGAGTGGGCGGAGCTCAGCTGTCAGTCATGCACGCGCACCTCAGTTCTCATCATCATCATTAGTGTATTACACACACACACACACGCACACACCGGAGTGTAACAGCTGCCGGTGCATTTCACCGGGAAACGAGTTTGCGTTTGTAATTTAATATAAGCACGTACATGCGTTTATATATTTATATATAGTCTACTCACATGCGTGTATCTTGATTAAACTCGCGCTTCCGCATCGAAGCGCCGCGCGTCACACGCCTGCGGAAAACACAACATAAGATGAACATATGCGTGAACATCACACTCATCTGATCTGAATCACGGAACCGATACCGCAGATTCGTGTCAGAGGAGAGGCGAACCGAAACCGCCCGTGCGTTTAATGCGCGTCTCTTCTGCACCGTTTTAAACATCACGGGACGCGACGCGCGTCGGTCTCCTATCAGCGGCTGCGGGAAATAAGAAAATAAAAGAAAACTTTATAAGGTAATCTCACATGCAGCTCTGTCAAAGATCACCGACACAAAACATCTTTAATCACAGCAGCAGCTTTTATTAGTTTTATTTACTCCGCGTTCATCTCCGGTTATTATTTCCTCCGTTAGAAGTTCGTGAGGAGGAAGAAGAAGATGATGTCCAGGGAAGAGGTGCTGATCCCGGATGACCGAGCCTTCAGCAGGTTCAAACAGGAGTGTCAGTGTGATGAGGGCTGGAGTCTCACCTACAACAAAAACAACATCTGCGTCTGGATCCAGGTGCTGGAAGAAGAGAAGAGTTTACACAAGATAAAGGTGAGACTTTAGCAGCTATTACATCACTTTAAACACGTCTGTGAGGTTTTAAAGTGATGCTTCTACACATCTGTGAAGTTCATGAGTTGTTTATACACGTAAGAGAGTCACTTGGTCCTTTTAAACATTGGCATGTGACGATCATGTAATTACACGTTTGTGAGGTTCATTGATGATTCTACAGGTCTGTTAGGTTCATGAGCTCTTTCTACACGTCTGTGAGGTTCGTGTGATGTTTCTGTGCGTCTTTGAGGTTCATTCAATGGTTCGACACGTCTGTGGGGTTCATGAGGTGTTACTGCATGCCTGTGAGGTTTTTGTGCTGTTCCACACGTCTGTGAAGTTCAATGATGTTTCCACACTTCTGGGGTTCATGAGATGTTGAGGCATCACATCTGAGGTTCTACACATTGAGGCATCACATGTGACGATGATGTTGTTTCTATTTGGAGGTTGTGAGGTTCATCTGGTGCTTCTACGTGTGAGGTTCATGTGCAGCTTTGACATGTTTGTGAGGTTCATTCAACAGTTCCACTCGTCCATTAAGTTCATTGGTGTTTCTAAACGTCTGTATGGTTCTTGTGATGTTCTTCACATCAGTGAAGTTCATTGATGCTTCTACACCTTCTGAGGTTCATGAGATGTTGAGGCATCACTTCTGATGTTCTACACATTGAGGCATCACATCTGAAAATGAGTTTGTTTCTATTTGGAGGTTGTGTGGTTCATCTGGTGCCTCTACATGTCTACATGTGAGGTTCATGGGATGTTCTACATGTCTGTGTGGTTCATGTGAAGCTTTGACATGTTTGTGAGGTTCATTCAACGGTTCCACTCGTCTGTTAAGTTCATTGGTGTTTCTAAACGTCTGTATGGTTCTTGTGATGTTCTTCACATTAGTGAAGTTCATTGATGCTTCTACTCTTCTGAGGTTCATTAGATGTTGAGGCATCACTTCTGAGGTTCATTCAACAGTTCCACTTGTCTGTTAAGTTCATTGGCGTTTTTAAACGTCTGTACAGTTCTTGTGATGTTCTTCACATCAGTGAAGTTCATTGATGCTTCTACACCTTCTGAGGTTCATTAGATGTTGAGGCATCACTTCTGAGGTTCATTCAACAGTTCCACTTGTCTGTTAAGTTCATTGGCGTTTTTAAACGTCTGTACAGTTCTTGTGATGTTCTTCACATCAGTGAAGTTCATTGATGCTTCTACACCTTCTGAGGTTCATTAGATGTTGAGGCATCACTTCTGAGGTTCATTCAACAGTTCCACTTGTCTGTTAAGTTCATTGGCGTTTTTAAACGTCTGTACAGTTCTTGTGATGTTCTTCACATCAGTGAAGTTCATTGATGCTTCCACACTTCTGGGGTTCATGAGATGTTCTACACATTGAGGCATCACATGTGACGATGAGGTTGTTTCTGTTTGGAGGTTGTGAGGTTCATTTGGTGCTTCTACATGTCTATATGTGAGGTTCATAGGATGTTCTACATGTCTGTGTGGTTCATGTGAAGCTGTGACATATTTGTGAGGTTCGTTCAACGGTTCCACTTGTCTGTTAAGTTCATTGGTGTTTTTAAATGTCTGTACAGTTCTTGTAATGTTCTTCACATCAGTGAAGTTCATTGGTGTTTTTAAACGTCTGTACAGTTCTTGTGATGTTCTTCACATCAGTGAAGTTCATTGATGCTTCTACACTTCTGGGGTTCATGAGATGTTGAGGCATCACTTCTGAGGTTCATTCAACAGTTCCACTTGTCAGTGAAGTTCATTGATGCTTCTAAACATCTGTATGGTTCTTGTAATGTTCTTCACATCAGTGAAGTTCATTGGTGTTTTTAAACGTCTGTACAGTTCTTGTGATGTTCTTCACATCAGTGAAGTTCATTGATGCTTCCACACTTCTGGGGTTCATGAGATGTTGAGGCATCACTTATGAGGTTCTACACATTGAGGCATCACATGTGACGATGAGGTTGTTTCTATTTGGAGGTTGTGAGGTTCATGTGGTGCTTCTACATGTCTATATGTGAGGTTCATGGGATGTTCTACATGTCTGTGTGGTTTATGTGAAGCTTTGACATGTTTGTGAGGTTCATTCAACGGTTCCACATCGTCAGTGAAGTTCATTGATGCTTCTACACTTCTGAGGTTTGTGAGATGTTCCTACATGTCTGTGAGAGTCAAGTAATGCTTCTACACATTGAGACATCACATGTGACAATGAGGTTGTTTCTATTTGGAGGGTTTGAGGTTCATGGGATGTTCTACATGTCTGTGAGGTTCATGTGAAGCTTTGACATGTTTGTGAGGTTCATTCAACGGTTCCACTCATCTGTTAAGTTTATTGGTGTTTCTAAACGTCTGTACGGTTCTTGTGATGTTCTTCAAGTCCATTGACGTTTCTACACATCTGTAAGGTTCATGAGATGTTTTGACACTTCTGTGAGAGTCAAGTAATGCTTCTACACATTGAGACATCACGTTTCTATGTATGGTACTTCTACATGTCAACATGTGATGTTCATGTAATGTTCTACATGTCTGTGAGGCTCATGTGAACCATTGTTCATCCAATTGTTCTTTACGTCTCTGAAATTCATATGATGTTTGTACATGTCTGGAGGTTCATGTGATGTTCTTTAGGTTAATTTGATATTTCTACATAACTCTAAGGTTCTTGTGATACTTTTACACAACTGTTAGGTTCATTAGATGTGTCTACACCCCTGTGAGGTTCATGAGATGTTTATGTTCGTATGTGAGAATTATTTGGTGCTGTTACACATCTGCATGTAAAGTTTATGTAATTCTTCTACATGTCTGTGAAGTTGAAAGGCTGAAAAGTTGTGGGTTCAAACCCCTCAGAGGCTGATTGATGAACTCTTAGTGAGAATTTTATCAAAACACTGAACCTCAGGTTACTGCAGAACTGTTTTAAGTCGCTTTGGGTTAAATCATCTGCTAAATAACTAATTAGACCTAAACAGAGTGTTGCAGTGGTAGGGATGTCCGTGTGTATTTAACGGGGCGCATCCGGGTGTGTTTGACGTGTGAGCAGGTTTATCCAGCAGGTGTTGACGCACTTGCGCACACACACACACACACACACGAGTGTGTTTGAACTGCAGTGGAAACTTGACAGGATGTCCATGTGTGTGTTTATCTTCTCAAAGTGTGTTCATGCAACAGGCAGAAAAACTGCTAGTCAAAAGTGTCACGTAGAGTTTTGCCATTGGGCACTGATCCAGAGACAGCTAAACGTGCCAAGAACTGTCTATAAAGCAGCATGACAAATAACCAGCCTGGACTGAGTTCAGCTCAGATCTTTAACCATTATTAGTAGACTGCTTATTTTATGTAAAGAACAAAAAGGTTTCAGTTTGGTGCATTAATTAAAAATTTTTTTTACGTTTTTCGAGCTTTTGGTAGTTTGAACTGTAGATGGTTAAAAGAATGTTTGCTTAAGGAATGGGCGTAGCAACCATTATAACAGGCATTTCTAAGCCCCTCCATCTCCATGTGGTTAAAAAGTAATCATTACATTTTAAGTGGCGTTGCTATACTTGTGCCAAAGGGTTGTGTCTGCCGTGTACTAAACAAACATGTAAACTGCAAAGGTGTGTATTAACGAAGTACAATTACTTTGCACTTACGTTTATGAATATCTTATATTTACTGTATTGAGTATAAATATTTCTGTTGACTTCACTAAATTTTTAAAGAGTAAAATGTATACTTTTACTCCGATTAATTTCTCCAGACCCTTTCGTTACTTTAGCGCAAAAAAATAATGCTGTAAATGTAAACCGCATGCGGCTTGGTGACTGGGATGTCTGAATTCATAAATGGATCATTTGAGTTGAATCTTTTGGTCTATTTGATTCTTTTGAATTGATACCATTGGTTCAAAAAGATGAATGAACGATTCAGTTAGCCTCCATTGTGGAAATTAAAGAGAAAAGTAATGTGTTTTGGCTATAGATTCATTTGATATGTTTTTGGCATTATAAACGAGACCTCTTGTGAACTGTTCATCTGTGTAAAATGTAGACGTTCAAACGTCAATAAAATGCGATTTAGAATTCGATTTTAAGTTAACCAAGGTACCACATGTATGAATCAATAATGACCCGATGCACTCATTAAAATGTCTAACAATAACATTTGCAAAACCCATTTTACCTGAAACAGTTAAATAACCTAAAAGCCATTTACTTGAACTTTTGATACTTAAGTACATTTAATATAAGATACTTTTACTGGAGCCAATTTCAAGATAAAGCTGTTTTACTTAGAAATATGATGATTGAGTACTTTATACAACATTGGTAAGAAGTGATCCTACAACTTACCTGCCTTTTAAATCGCTCAAGACTACTGGGTGAATTTAATGTCACCTAATTAATATTCATGACCTAATTACATTTATATCTTAATCACTTTGCAGATGGCTCGAGGTCCTGCAGTAAACTCAGTGTTTGATGCATCTCAAGGCTGGACAGAGTTCAAGAAGTTCAAAACCTGCTTGTTCAGGTGTTTGATTGTCACCTGAGAGCTCACCTGAGAGCTCACCTGAGCTCAGAGAGAGAGAACACATGTCAATTGAGAGTTACACAAACTGTTTTTGTTCCTCAAGGGCTTCGAACAGTCACGTTCAGAATCAGAACACACCACAAAATGGGACAGAAAATGAGTAAAACAAGGAAGGAGAACACTTTTTGAGGTTAAAAGCAGAAGTAAAACACCTGGGAAAGGAAGGTGTGCTGAAAGGTTTTTATTTCTTTGTGAGGGAGCTAAACTTGAGTTAATTTGTCATGATGTATAGTTATTGTTTAACAGAAACTCTGAATGTTTGTTGTGAGGAGATTGCAGAGGAGGAAGTATTTCTCATGTTTAATCAGTTTTGTTCGATTTCTGTGTAATGTAGTAAAGTAGCTGAAAAACAACACCGCAGGTACAGATATGTGTGTGTGTGTTTATTTGGACATAGTTTGAGGTAAAATTGTCTCCAGTAGTGAGCTTTGGTGATGTCTTCAAAGGTCAAAATGATTCATAAATAAAAATGTTACATCTGCACACACACTTTACCAAACACAATCTTTCTACCTGACAACAGTGTGTGTGTTTGTGTGTGTATGTGTGTGTTAGTGAAACATTTCAGCAGATGTTTTGCTGATGACCGATGTAAAGGTAATACATTTCAAACTAAAGAAGCACAGGATTCTGGTTGGTAATTTGTTGTAGCACTTTGAGCTTCAGTTCTATGACGTTAATAAATGCTTCTTCAGTGTGTTTCTCTGGGATTTTTCCAACTGTTTTATTATCCTTCAGTTGAAAAATGCATAAAGTTTAAAAGCTTAAAATAAATAAATAAAAGTAAAACCATGCAGGTGCTCTCAGTGGTTGCTACGTGGTTGCTAAGGTGTTCTGGGTGGTTGCTATTTTGTTGATAAGGTGTTTTGGGTGGTTACTAGGTGGTTGCTATTTTGTTGATAAGGTGTTTTGGGTGGTTACTAGGTGGTTGCTAAGTTGTTCTGACTGGTTGCTAAGAGGTTAAGGTGTTCTGAGTGGTTGCTAGGGTGTTCTGTGTGGTTTATGTGTGGTTGCTATGGTGTTCTGAATAGTTGCTAGGTTGTTGCTAAGGTGTTCTGGGTGGTTGCTAGGTTGTTGCTAAGGTGTTTTGGGTGGTTGCTAGGTTGTTGCTAAGGTGTTCTGTGTGGTTTATGTGTGGTTGCTATGGTGTTCTGAATAGTTGCTAGGTTGTTGCTAAGGTGTTTTGGGTGGTTACTAGGTGGTTGCTATTTTGTTGATAAGGTGTTTTGGGTGGTTACTAGGTGGTTGCTAAGGTATTCTGGGTGGTTGATAGGTGGTTGCCAAGTTGTTCTGACTGGTTGCTAAGAGGTTAAGGTGTTCTGAGTGGTTGCTAGGGTGTTCTGTGTGGTTGCTAAGGTGTTCTGAATAGTTGCTAGGTTGTTGCTAAGGTGTTCTGGGTGGTTGCTAGGTGGTTGCTAAGGTATTCTGAGTGATTGATAGGTGGTTGCAAAGGTGTTCTGGGTGGTTACTAGGTGGTAGCTAGGCAGTCCTTTACTGGCTCAAGTGAAAAGAGTCCTGCGACCTCAATTCTCTGTGATATTCTGCTCTCTAGATATGACTGGAGTCCCTCCTATAATGTAAGTCTATGGGACCTACAGCAGGTGAAAAGGGTATGTGTGATCAGTTTTTAAAGTAACGTTACACCTCTCCTCAAGATGCATGATTTGTGAAATCATTCACTCTGCTGACACGTTCTGCTGGATGAAACATCAGTGAAGCACAATAACACGCAAAGTGCTGAAGTGTGAGAAATACTTGATCACTCACAGACAAAAGACCAGAGAGAGCGTGTGTGGGTGTGTATTTAATGACACGCACAGAATAAGAGCAGCGACCTGTACAGGAACTGTAAACATCATCATTACCATCACGATTTGTATTATTGTTTTAAAAGTATCTCAGTCATAACATTCACATTCTATACAAGAGCAGAAGCGAAATGATTTGAGTTATCTCGACACAGTCTTCTCACAATGTTTGTTCTTCATGGCCTCATGTCCCCATGGACACACACACACCTCTCTCTCTCTCTCTTGGATCAAACCATTACACATGGACTGAGCCATTAAAAACCATTACAGCGTCCTTCTGAACATCAGCTCATGTGTGGAGATGTTCTGCTCTAGTAATTGATGGCAAAGCAGGTTTAATATTCCTGGAGTTCACTGTCTGTGAATCTCAAAATCTTCACTAGCGTCTGTCTTGAGCTGGGACAGACAGGGAAAAATATAAGTCTATTTCACATTGTAAAGTATGTTAAAACTGATAAAACAACAATAATATAATATTTTTTATCAGTGTCAGAATACACTTTTTTGTTTTTTTAAATGGCCGTCAATGGAGAAAGATGTTTTTTGGGCACAGATGGTTTAGGTATGACACCGTGCTAACCAGCTAACCTATACAGGTTTTAAGCGACACATTCTGTGATGCAACAGTCGTAGAGGAGATAGAAAGATTACACGGATGAACAGATAGCTGTGAATGTTTCTCAGTTCTGTGTTGGTCTTTGATTTGCATTTATATGTAATGGATGTTTAAACAGCCTGAGCGTTTCATTATCATCAGACACTTTAGTCAAATCTGACTCAATGGGATGAAATGGGAAGCTGTATTTTTTATTGTTTAGTTTGAGGGTTTTGTCTCCAGAAGTGAGCTGAATCTGACAAAACCTTTTTTGGGGGATGTTAAATAAATAAAAAACCCATAAAAGTCTATGATATGTCCTCATTTACATAGCTATGTAAAAGAGTGTGTGTGTGTGTGTGTGTGTGTGTGTGTGTGTGTGTGTGTGTGTGGTTCTGTTTGATGATGCAGGAACAGATGTCAGTGAAGAGCTTGGAAACACAATGACTGTAGCTGTTAAATAATGCGCTGGAAACAAGAACACACACACACACGTGTCCTACCACTCGTGATTTCTGTATCCAGTGGAGCGTCAGGAATCCCATTCAACCATCTGTGTTCCCCCCACATCAGATTCAGTGTCTTTATTGTCATTATACTGTGTATTATACACAATTTAAACACCAAAAAATCTTGTTGAGGAGAGGACATCTGAGTAACGATAAAAAAAATCCCATAGACTTGCATTGAAGAAGGGACTCGAGTTGTATATCTAGAGAGCAGAATTTCACAGATACTTGAGGGTGCAGGACTCTTTTTGACTTCAGCCAGTAAACAAGCACCTACAACACCTTAGCATAATTGTGATTACTTCTAAACAGGCAAGCACCATTTGCATTTTCTTCATAAAATGTAAAAATCTCATGTTATTCTACAGACTTTGTTTTGGGGTTTTTTCCCCAGAATCCCTAAACCAAGACCAAACTTTCCAATTGTAACTACTGCTAGAGCTTTCAAACTGATCCATCAAACTGATTGGCACAGACCTTCAGACTGTTTGACTGATGGTACTAATACCCGGTCTACAGCAGACATCGGCTTGAGTCTGTCTGCACTGAAAGTGTCATAAGTGAACATTCTAAATGACACGTAAATGACAGCATGGACCAATCAGCTGTGAGCTTGCGTAGACTTCATCAGTGTTAACCTGTATATCGTTGCTGTCTGGTGAAAAATTAATTTTTGAAAAGCATGGAAAAACTCTTTGTCTCATAAATAACATAATTATTCACCTTTAGGACCATAAATAGAATTCTATCATTACACATCTGTTAGTGAACAGTTCGATATTTTAATTGGATTTTTGTTAGTGGACGTGGACATCAGTTTTCTTATCATGGGTCCCAGTGGCGCATGTTCAGCTACAGACTCGAGTCTAACTGTTCGAGTACCCAGAACTCATCTGGTAGGTTTTCAGTTGCTAGAGAATTTATTTTTGGATGTAATCTGAGCTTTCACTTACTATTTATGGTCAAAATCAGTTTTATGACTAGGGTTTCTAGTCTGGTTGTTGAGTGGACAGTTCAGTTTTGAGATGTGTTTTCCGGGTCCAATGCATAAATTGCCTGTCAGAATTAGCTGTCACTGGTGGTTTTGTGAAGATGGAAATCTGGCAACTGTATATGTCTGGTATAATCTACTTTTTAAAGCCACCTGACACTGAGCGTGCATGAATGGCTTTGGTTGTCAATGAAATCACAGAGCCAGCGCGATATAGGCAATCTCTTCACCACATCTGCAACAGGACATCTGTACATTAGTTAATGCTCTTCATAACATAAGGGCGGGACATACGTGGTCTTGATGGACACTTCTCAAGGCCAATGGAGATACTTGTTAAACAGAGCCTGATTAAACATCTTTTCATTGGTCATTTCGATGCACCGTTCAAACAGTAGAAAGAGGTCATTCGGCACAATCCGTTTATTGTAAAAATAAAGTGGAGATATGTGTTTTTTAAACATTAATTTATTATAGAGTTATTATTGTACAGTTATAATTGCTAAAAAAAAAAAACTGTGTATAAATGTGGTTACAACCAAAAGTATTTAAATTACGACCAGAGACATCACAAGCTGGCTTTAATGCAACAGTCAGAAGTTATTTAAATAGGTAACAAATAAAATTCATGGCAGAAAGATTCACATGTATGATATTTAGTAAGTAAAATAAAGTTATTTAACACAGCAGGATAATAATGTGGATGACGAAGCTATGCATCATGTCAGAAATAGAATGGGGCATCCGTTTACTGTCAGCTCTACATGACGCACTGCAGTGGACGCTTCCAGTGCTGACTACGCCATTAATAATAATGGGAAATATATGCTTCTTTTTTTTTCTCCCCAATTTGGAATGCCCAATGTGCTCTAAGTCCTCGTGGTGGTGTAGTGACTCCCCTCAATCCGGGTGGCGGAGGACAAATCTCAGTTGCCTCCGCGTCTGAGACCGTCAATCCGCGCATCTTATCACGTGGCTTGTTCAGCGTGTTACCTCGGAGACATAGCACGTGTGGAGGCTTCACGCTATTCTCCACGGCATCCATGCACCACTCACCACGCACCCCACCGAGAGTGAACCACATTATAGCGACCACAAGGAGGTTACCCCATGTGACTCTACCCTCCCTGTGTTGTGTTCACCTGTGGTTTGAGCATCTCGACATAAAGGTCAAAATGCATTCGGCTGTCTCGTCTGTACAGTCATATGAACTGTCTGCAGGTGAACTGAAGGTGCAGTGAGTGATATTTAACAGTGTCAGAGCTGAATGCAGATCAGCACTATACTGTCTGTGCTCACATACAGTAATGGGCAGGATTGTGTGTTATATACACGTTCAGCTAGATTATTTTAAAAGGGTCATGTTCTTGTTTTGTAGCATTTTATTTGGGGTTCACCGGTAATGATACTCCCTGATATACTAAATTTACTTTGCGTGTATAAAAACGTGCACACTTAATATCACATGCAAAAAATGTCTGAGCTGATTTACTAACATAGTCTTCAAGATTGCGTCTTTCAGATGCACACAATAGCATGTCTTGGCAATTTTTGGGGTGTTTCCCCAAAATTAATATGCAATTTAAAGGCATGCTTCCAAATGTGCATTATAAAGGGCGGTGTGGATGAAAATGAATCAAATCGCATGCGCAAATCTATTTTTCAAGCCTGAAAGTCATTTCAGAAGGGTGGGTATTTATTTGATTCGCGCTGTGCATCATAACTGATAACATTAGACAACTCCTATAACTCTTAGATAAAAGCCTACCAACAATTTATACCCTAATTATGTTGTAATTTAATGATTAAACATTGCTATAAACTGGCAAAATATTGCAAAACATTTTGAGTGGTGGTTCTTTCCAGAGCTTGATTGAAGTTGGCTGGCTGGTGCGCACCAGTACGCCAAATAAGTGTCAATATGGCCACGATATTTGTGGTTTAAAATTCTGGTTTCGTATTTCGTAAGCAAATTAGCACCCGCTATTTGGGGTCTTTGTAAATCAGGGCATGTGTGTTTTATACCAAAAGTGCAGCATTATTTTACTGTCTGCCA
The DNA here is from genome assembly GCF_019703515.2 of Myxocyprinus asiaticus. NCBI lineage: Eukaryota > Metazoa > Chordata > Actinopteri > Cypriniformes > Catostomidae > Myxocyprinus > Myxocyprinus asiaticus. The sequence goes on from NC_059382.1 coordinate 1,076,740, forward strand.
CATTGTGTTTTAATTGTTGGACTGATGTTTGCAAATGTTTTTTAAAAGAGTGTTAAACTGATTTAAATATGTGAGCCATGGCTTGAGTTTGTGCAACCTGTCAAGTAAATAGTTAATTTTATTCTAAAAACTTGTTTGACACTGCTGCTAATATTGTTTAATAACGAGTTGAAGTGCAAGATCTTTACTTTTCCTCAAGTTTCCTTATTAGCAAGATATTAAGATATTAATGTGTTGTTTTTGTGCCTCCAGCGATCTCTTTCTCCTTTTATTCATTCTTTCGTTCTGGTCTTTGTTCCAGAAACTTAGGTGCTATTGAGATCAGATCTACTTTAATGATCTGCTTTTATATTTCACAAATCAAATTCAATTTTAGAATGACTGCAGCCCCATTTCACACCTGATATAGGTCATTGTGTGTGTGTATGTGTGTGTGTGTGTGTGTGTGTGTGTGTGTCCCAAATACACTGCCTGGCCAAAAAAAAAAGTTGCATTCTCTAATATTTTGTTGGACCGCATTTAGCTTTGATTACGGCGCATTCGTCATGGCATTGTTTTGACAAACTTATGCAACGTCACAACATTTATTTCCATCTAGAGTTGAATACATTTTTGGCTGAGATCTTGTATTGATGATGGGAGAGTGGAACCGCTCTGTAAAGTCTTCTCCAGCACATTCCAAAGACTTTCAACGGGGTTAAGGTCAGGATTCTGTGGTGGCCAATTCATGTGTGAAAATGATTCCTCATGCTCCCTGAACCACTCTTTCACACTTTGTGCCTGAGGAGTCTTTGCATTGTTGTCCTGGAATATACCCGTGCCATCAGGGAAGAAAAAAATCCATTGATGGGATAACCTGGTCATTCAGTACATTCAAGTAGTCAGCTGACTTCATTTTATTGCCGCATAACGTTGCTGAGACTAGACCTGACCAACTGAAGCAACCCCAGATCATAACACTGACTTAAATCCAAATGCTGACTTTTTTTTTTGGCCTGGCAGTGTATGTGCTAAAGGTAAAATCTAACAAGACATTAAGTAACAGATTTCATGGGGTCTCTACCTTCTGTTTTTTTTGAATTTTCCTTATTCTGTGATACATTGTGGGTAATGTTGTTTTATGCTCTCTCCTCAGTGTCGTATGCTGTCTAAGGACGTCTCAGCCGAGACTATGTATGACGTGCTGCACGACATCGAGTATCGGCGGAAATGGGACACAAATGTCATTGAGACGTTTGACATCGGCAAACTGACCGTCAATGCAGATGTGGGCTATTATTCCTGTAAGACATCCCACCGTACTAATGTAGTTCATTCATTCTGTAAATATCAGAATACACAAAGTATTTGAAGGATTTTGTATGTATAAAATAATTGTCTGGTTGAAGTGGTTTCATGTGGAGTGACTTTTATTCTTTCTAAGGGAAGTGCCCTAAACCTCTGAAGAACCGTGATGTCATCACTCTGCGCTCCTGGCTGGCACTGGGAAATGATTACATCATCATGAATTACTCTGTCAAACATGCCGTGAGTCATTAAAGAAATTAAGGTTTTGATTTGTAGAAATGAAAGATGCCAGCAGAGTTGTTAAAGAGTACTAGAAACAACATTAAGTATTTAGTATTAAGTATTCATTCTTTTGTAGCATGTGCAAAATTCTGTGGTCAGTTGTATTGTTTGTTCAGTGGTCTGTGGTATTGTACATGCATTGATCAGTAGTATTGTATGTTCAGCGGTCTGTATATTGTTTATGCAGTGGTCAGTAGGATTGTTTGTTAAGTGGACAGTAGTATTGTTCAGTCAGTAGTATTGTTCCTTCAGCAGTCAGTAGTATTGTTCCTTCAGTGCTCAGATGAATTGTTTGTTCAGTGGTCAGTAGTATTGTTCATCAGTTCATTCTGTAGTCTGTGGTATTGTACATTCATTGGTCAGTAGTATTGTACATTCAGCAGTCAGTTGCATCTTTCGTTCAGTGGTCAGTAGCATTGCACGTGCAGAGGTCAGTAGTATTGTTCATTCAGTTATCAGTATGATTACATGTTCAGTGGTCAGTAATATTTTACGTTTAGTGGTCAGTAGTATTGTTTGTTCAGTGGTCAGTAGCATTGTATGTGCAGTGGTCAATAGTATTGATCGTTCAGTGGTCAGTAGTGCTGTACACTCAGTGGTCAGTAGTATTTTTTGTTCAGTGGTCAGTAATATTTTTCGTTCAGTGGTCAGTAGTATTTTTCGTTCATTGGTCAGTAGGATTTTATGTTCAGTGGTCAGTAGTATTTTATGTTCAGTGGTCAGTAGTATTGTACGTTCAGTGGTCAGTAGTATTATACGTTCAGTGGTCAGTAGTATTGTACATTCAGTGGTCAGTAGAATTTTATGTTCAGTGGTCAGTAGTGTTGCACGTTGAGTGGTCAGTAGTATTGTTTGTTCAGTGGTCAATAGTATTGTACGTTCAGTGGTCAGTAGAATTTTATGTTCAGTTGTCAGTAGTGTTGCACGTTCAGTGGTCACTAGTATTGTTTGTCAGTTTATTCTGTAGTCTGTAGTATATTGTTTGTTCGGTTGTCAGTAGGATTACATGTTCAGTGGTCAGTAGTATTGTATGATCTGTGGTTTGTAGTATTGTTCATTCAGTTGTCAGTAGGATTTTATGAACAGTGGTCAATAGTGTTGTACGTTCAGTGGCCAGTAGTATTGTTCATTCTGTGGTATTGTACGTACAGTGGTCAGTAGTGTTGTACGTACAGTGGTCAGTAGTAATGTACGTTCAGTGGTCAGTAGTAATGTAAGTTCAGTGGTCCGTAGTATTGTGCATTCAGTGGTCAGTAGTATTGTGCATTCAGCAGTCAGTAGTATTGTTCCTTCAATGCTCAGTTGAATTGTTTGTTCAGTGGTCAGTAGTATTGTTCGTCAGTTCATTCTGTCGTCTGTAGTATTGTACGTTCATTGGTCAGTAGTATTGTACATTCAGCAGTCAGTAGCATTGCATGTGCAGAGGTCAGTAGTATTGTTCATTCAGTTATCAGTATGATTACATGTTCAGTGGTCAGTAATATTGTACATTCATTGGTCTATAGTATTGTTCATTCAGTGGTCTGTAGTGTTGTACGTTCAGTGGTCAGTAGGGTTGTTTGTCAGTTCTTTCTGTAGTATTGTACGTTCATTGGTCAGTAGTATTGTACATTCAGCAGTCAGTAGCATTGCATGTGCAGAGGTCAGTAGTATTGTTCATTCAGTTATCAGTATGATTACATGTTCAGTGGTCAGTAATATTGTACATTCATTGGTCTGTAGTATTGTTCATTCAGTGATCAGCAGCATTGTATATGCAGTGGTCAGCAGTATTGATCGTTCAGTTGTCAGTAGGATTTTATGTTCGATGGTCAGTAGTATTGTTCATTCAGTGGTCAGTAGTGTTGCATGTACAGTGGTCAGTAGTCTTGCATGTACAGTGGTCAGTAGTATTGTTTGTTCAGTGGTCAGTAGTATTGTTTGTTCAGTGGTCAGTGGTATTGTTTGTTCAGTGGCATTGAATGTTCAGTGGTCAGTAGTGCTGTATGTTCAGTGGTCAGTAGTATTTTTCGTTCAGTGGTCAGTAGTACTTTTCGTTCAGTGGTCAGTAGTATTGTACGTTCAGTGGTCAGTAGTATTGTACATTCTGTGGTCAGTAGTTTTGTACGTTCAGTGTTCAGTAGTGTTTTACATTCAGTGGTGCGTAGTATTGTACGTTCAGTGATCAGTAGTATTGTACATTCAGTGGCCAGTAGTATTGTTTAAGTGGTCAGTAGTATTGTTTGTTCAGCAGTCAGTAGTATTGTTTGTTCAGCAGTCAGTAGTATTGTTCCTTCAGTGCTCAGTTGAATTGTTTGTTCAGTGGTCGGTAATATTGTACGTTCAGTGGTCAGTAGGATTTTATGTTCAGTGGCCAGTAGTGTTGTTCGTTCAGTGGTCAGTAGGATTGTTCGTTCAGTGGTCAGTAGGATTGTTCGTTCAGTGGTCAGTAGGATTGTTCGTTCAGTGGTCAGTGGTATTGAATGTTCAGTGGTCAGTAGTGTTGTACGTTCAGTGGTCAATAGGATTGTTCGTTCAGTGGTAAATAGGATTGTTCATTCAGTGGTCAGTAGTGTTGCACATTCAGTTGTCAGTAGTGTTTGTTCAGTGTTCAGTGGTATTGAATGTTCAGTGGTCAGTAGTATTTTAAGCTCAGTGGTCAGTAGGATTGTTCGTTCAGTGGTCAGTAGTATTCATTCAATGCTCAGAAGAATTGTTTGTTCAGTGGTCAGTAGTGTTGTTCGTCAGTTATTCTGTGGTCTGTAGTATTGGTCATTGGTCAGTAGTATTGTAGTATCATTCATTGGTCAATAGTATTGTGCATTCAGCAGTCAGTTGCATTGTTCTTTCAGTGGTCAGTAGTATTGTTCGTTCAGCGGTCAGTAGTATTGTTCGTTCAGCGGTCAGTAGTATTGTTTGTTCAGTGGTCAGTAGTATTGTTCGTTCAGTGGTCAGTAGTGTTGTTCGTTCAGCAGTCAGTAGTATTGTTCTTTCAGTGGTCAGTAGTATTGTTCGTTCAGCGGTCAGTAGTATTGTTTGTTCAGCGTCAGTAGTATTGTTTGTTCAGCGGTCAGTAGTATTGTTCGTTCAGTGGTCAGTAGTATTCTTGTTTAGTGGTCAAAGTTAGGGATGGGACAATATATTGAATTTTGCTATATCACAAACCAAATATACTATGAACCTTATCGAAGCAAAACTCTATATTTCTAAATGTGCTGTTTTTTTTCTGTCCATGTGATCATAAATGAAATGATCATAATGATGAATCATAATCTCGCTACTGCAATTTTTTTATTTTAAGGTCCTTAAAATGCTTAAAATGCTTGAATTTAGCTTATAGAAATTTAAATTCTGGAATACCTGAAAAATCACCTTGTTTTGTTGAAACATTCTCGAGATTAAAATAGACCATTTCTTCTGTGTAATGTGTGTCCATCAAAAAATATTATTAAAAAATAAATATACATTTTCAGATACTTTTTCAGGACAGGTTCTGTTCAGTTCTATTGCTTGTTCTGCACATGTTCAGCCTGAATGTAGCCCAGTATTTTTTGAAGGCTTATTTGTTTGTGATATTTTCTTATAGAGAAAGGTACAGTACTGTGCAAAAGTCTTAGACACATAAGATGCTTCACAAAAACATTTGTCTTAAGATGGTTATTTATATTTTCAGCTTTAGTGTGTCAATAGGAAATATAAATTTTAGACTCTGAAACATTTCTTTTACAAATAGAACAGAATAGAAGAACAGGGAGCCCTGCAACAGATGGCATAGCCCCCACAGAGCCCCCACTGAACATCGTTTCAGTCTGAGATTATATAAAGAGACAGAAGTAATTGATGCAGCTGAAATAGATAGAAGAACTGTGGAGAATTCTTCAAGAAGCTTGAACATCCTATCTGCCAACAACCAAGAAAAACTGTGTCCAGGTGTATCTAGGAGAATTGGTGCTATTTTAAAGGCAAAGGTGGTCACACCAAATATTGATTTAGCTTTTTTATGTTTACTGGACTTTGTATGACATTAAGTGATAAATGAAAACTATTTATGTCATTATTTTTGAAGACATCCTCACTATGCAACATTTTTCACCAGTGCCTAAACGTTTGCACAGTACTGCATATGAGAAACTCTTATTATTTAAACTTTGAGCATTTATTATGTAGCAGCTTTTATTTTGATGAAAATTATTATGTGCCTTTTGCTAAAAAAAAATTCAGAAAATTCAATCTTCATTTGAACAATCCCAGTATCGATTCTATCGATTTCTTATCACGTTGCTTGAGTGCGTTACCATGGAGACGTAGTGCGTGTGGAGGCTTCACGCTATTCTCCGCAGCATCCACACACAACTCACCACGCGCCCCACCGAGAGCAAGAACCACATTATAGCGACCACGAGGAGGTTACTGAGTGAGAGTGTTTGTGAGAGTGTGCTGTGTTTGTGTGTGTGTTGTGTTTGTGTGTGCTGTGCTGTGTGTGTGTGTGTGTGTGTGTGTGTGAGCTGTGTGCTGTCTGCTGTGTGTGTGAGTGTGCTGTGCTGTGCTGTGTGTGTGTGTGTGTGTGTGTGTGTGTGAGTGTGCTGTGCTGTGCTGTGCTGTGCTGTGCTGTGCTGTGTGTGTGTGTGTGTGTGTGTGAGCTGTGTGCTGTCTGCTGTGTGTGTGAGTGTGCTGTGCTGTGTTGTGTGTGTGTGTGAGTGTGCTGTGCTGTGTGCTGTGCTGTGTGCTGTGTGCTGTGTGCTGTGTGTGTGAGTGTGTGTGTGTGTGTGAGTGTGTGAGTGTGTGTGTGTGTGTGAGTGTGCTGTGCTGTGTGCTGTGTGCTGTGTGTGTGTGTGTGTGTGTGAGCTGTGTGCTGTCTGCTGTGTGTGTGAGTGTGCTGTGCTGTGCTGTGTGTGTGTGTGTGTGTGTGTGTGTGTGTGTGTGAGTGTGAGTGTGCTGTGTGTGTGTGTGTGTGTGTGTGTGTGTGTGTGTGTGTGTGAGTGTGCTGTGTGTGTGTGTGTGTGTGTGTGTGTGTGTGTGTGTGTGTGAGTGTGCTGTGCTGTGCTGTGCTGTGCTGTGCTGTGCTGTGTGTGTGTGTGTGTGTGTGTGAGCTGTGTGCTGTCTGCTGTGTGTGTGAGTGTGCTGTGCTGTGTTGTGTGTGTGTGTGAGTGTGCTGTGCTGTGTGCTGTGTGCTGTGTGTGTGAGTGTGCTGTGCTGTGCTGTGTGTGTGTGTGTGTGTGAGTGTGTGTGTGTGTTTGTGAGTGTGCTGTGCTGTGCTGTGTGTGTGTGTGTGTGTGTGTGTGTGTGTGTGTGTGTGTAGGTGGTCGTTTAGAGTCACATGAGTACACTAACTCATACTGCATCGATATGTCTCACACACAACATGGAGAGAGAGACAGAAACAGAAAATACACCACCTCCTTTTCTCTCTCTTTCTGCCTCTCACACACAATGACACACAATCAATTAAACACACACACACCGTAGGAACAAGGCCAGGGTGTAATTTAGATCATTAGGAATGTAGAACGAGACAGAGAAAGCTAATAAAATCAACTGAACTGTAGTGATGCTGTGTTGGCTGAATGTGTGTATTCTGCGCAATAAAAAACACAAACTCTGTCTATTTCTGTAAAGTTTTAGCACTGAGTTCTGAAATTAAACTCACTATTTAAACACCAACTGTGTAGTATTGTAATGTTTACTCTCATGTCTCTATGTGAGTTGTGCACAACTCTGTTTTCACTCTGTTTCAGAAATATCCTCCCAAGAAAGATCTAGTGCGAGCCATCTCCATTCAGACGGGTTACCTGATCCAACAGACCAGCCCGACCAGCTGCACGTTAACATACCTGGCACAGGTGGACCCGAGAGGTGACACACACACACACACACACACACACACACACACGTGTCAGCATTATCCCAGCTTTACTACTGTGAACAAATCTCCAATGAAATCAAAGGATTTATTCTAAACAAAATATTTTCTTAATCTTTCTAGGTTCACTTCCAAAGTGGGTTGTTAACAAGTCTTCCCAGTTTCTGGCACCCAAAGTGAGTGAAGTGTACACTCGTTTACTTTTCTCACGCTGGATTATTTTGGTCTCTTTCTTGTTGTTTGTCTCTCTTCAATGTGTCCTTCATTTCTAACAGCATTAACCCTGAAACTTCAAGCAATGAGAGAGAAATGCTTGTGTATGTGTGTGAGTGTGTGTGTGTGTGTGCTGAAGTAGGTCATGCATTTTTTCAGAGAATGACAACGAATGGATAGAGTTGCTGGATTTCCATCCAACTATTTCTATGCGCAGTTTTAAATTGTGCATAAGAAATCCTGAATGAAAAAGCTTGATATGCAAATAAACCCTGAAAATTAGCTTAAAAGTTAATGCGCTAGACAGGTGGATTTTCTCAAGTTTTGCCTTAGTTAAAATGCGCATGATGGAAACGGTTTATTTGCAATGATGTGTCTTAACAATTTGTGCACGTGCTATAAGTGTGCGATTGCTTGATGTGACTGGCCCAACGAAAGATCCAACCTCGGCACACAATTCTTAGAAAATAACGATCATTCAGCGGCTCCATCATGACAAGGTGGCTCCCAAGATAATGTGCATGATGTTGTGGATAGAAAAGCGCAACAATTTGTATTTTCTTTAGTCAGATTTTTGGAAATGCGCTTAAAAAATGTAAATGGAAACCCAGATTGTGACTGACAGATCAGTGAATCAGTCAACATGCCTTCAAACTTGACCATAAACACAAAGGTGCGAAGTGCAGCACTACGCGCAACGACCGTGCGCAATATCTTTTCCAATTTTCGTGAGAGCACTAATTCTAATCGCAATTCGTGCCAGGGCAAAGCGCAAGTGGGCGTGTATGGGAGTGTTTGCGCTATTGTTGGTGCATGCTCGCAAACTGTGTGTGTATTGTTTGTAAATGAAGTGCCACAAAGAGCAATTTGCTATTTTCCTGAGAATGAGGTCGTTGTTCTAAGACGTTTGAAATTCACATCTTAAATTAGCGCAAAGTTCATATTCAGTTCCTGCATTTGCCGTTAAGAGATTCCACCAGCAGTTGGTAATAAAGTTCATGTCCAAACTCTGACAATCAGAGTTTTATATTATATATATTTTTTTAAATGTATTTGTAGGCCTAAAGGTATCTTCTCACCTGTTGTCATAAAGTGATTTTTAAGTCACTGCAAAACAGGCCGGTGGAAGAAGTTGGAGAGAGTGAAATGTTTGGAATTGGTAGGCTATTATTTTTTGACCACTTCGTTATTTTGATTATATTTTCATTTCGCTTGAAGTGTAATTTCAATTTAGAAATATGTTTGGTTTAATTTTTTCGTGTTTCAATAGATGCATTTAATTTTTCAAAATCAAAATCGATCAGTAGAAGTGAAGAGCGTGCCGATACAATCACTGTTAAGACTAGCCATGATTTGTGTTTCAGAAGATGAGAATGATTAATTATACTTACATTCTGTATAATTTAACGGAGTGTACATTGGAATCCTGATGAGAATCACATTTTCCATGCATATAAAAGGAGCGTGTCACTGTCATAGAAATATGCCTGACATTCAACAAGGCCGGGTATGGCGCGGGACCCACCTATATGGTGCTAGCTCATGAAAGGAACAGTGGCATGCTCCCTCCCTCCCTACGGAGGACCTCCCTAGGTTCAACTCCTTGGGCAAGAGTGGATAACCCCTTGAACCTCCCATACTAGGGTCACAGTTGTTTATATACTTTTATTTTATTTAGTATTTTCTCTCTTCTCTACTTGAGTTTGTTTGTCCCATCACTGTCTACCTCTCCGTAAGGACCCCGAGTAGTTAAAGTCGTAGCATCCCCCTGCTAAGAGGGCGACTTGTTTGCCTTGAGTTGTGACCCGTGTCGGTGGAGGAAGAGATCCTGGCTCCTGAGAAATGTGGTTTGCTGCGGCTTCCATTATTTCAAAACTATGCTTTGGGTCCTACTTCATCTAGACGGGAGATTTGAAAGGCCAGATCCAATCAATCCAAAGCTGGTCAAGACATACCCTGGTAATACTACATCAGCTATCTTTTCAGTATCTCCAGAAGGCATTAGCTAAGGGTCAGTTGAGTAGATGGAACATCTCTCGGTCTTTGTGCTCGAGTATACCATCCCTATATCCCTGGTGCATAATCTGTAAGATTTCCGCGGCTCTGTGCATCCCCTTGTTGGACTCCAAGGTGGGTGGGGAGTAGAGATGATGAAGCATAATACGCTAAAGTGGATTGCCAGACAGATTTGACCTGGCTGCAAAAGGATAAACCACAAACTGTCAGTAATAGTAAAGGCAAACCTCCTCCTAGATCAAAGAGTGCAGGAAATTAAAAAATCTACCCATAGCCAAACCAACCAGAACTTACAAACAGAAAACTAAATAATTAACAAGAATATACAATTTTAAATTCTTTTGGTCTAAACAGTAGATGTGCTGTGATACACAGATACATCACACTAAATAGTAATTTACAAGTAACTGCAGTACATCTTACCCTACAGAGGACTATCACAGTATGATCCATATACATTCCACTGGATATGACTATAAAGCATCAAAGCTTCCTGCTCCCTTCATACTTATGGGAGATTTTAACAGCCATAATACCTTGCGGGGTAGTGATCAGTGTAAACACAAGGCAAGAACATTGAGGACTTTATCAACAGCAATGCCCTGTGCCGGGGGTCTGGATAGCTCAGCAAGTATTGACGCTGACTACCGCCCCTGGAGTTCGCTAGTTCGAATCCCAGGGTGTGCTGAGTGACTCCAGCCAGGTCTCGTAAGCAACCACATTGACCCGGTTGCTAGGGAGGGTAGAGTCACATGGGGTAACCTCCTCGTGATCGCTATAATGTGGTTCTCGCTAGATGCGTGGATTGACGGTCTCAGATGTGGAGGCACCCTCCGCCACCCGGATTGAGGACTTAGAGCGCATTGGGAATTGGGCATTCCAAATTGGGGAGAAAAAAACAATGCCCTGTGCCTTTTAAATGATGGGTCTCAAACCTATTTACACCCTGGACATGGTACCTATTCAGCAATTGACCTAACCATCTGCCAGCCTGAGCTACTACCAGATCTCTCATGGAAAGTGTGGAATGACCTATGTGGAAGTGACCATTTTCCACCAATCTTGACCTTCAAGGAAGAGAAGTACCAAGCGTACAGAGATGGAAACTTAAAAAAGGCCAATTAGTATGATTTTCAAACCTTATGTTATGAAAGATTCAATGCAGTTCCTGAGGATGATCCAGATCCTATTAACATTTTTACCAGTATTTTAATCTCCATAGCAAACAGTACCATTCCAAAAACAAAATGCAAATGATTGCCATGGTTCAACGATAGAGGTGGGCGATCTTCATTTGAACAGTATCGATTCTGAAATCCCAAGATCGATCTTTCACTACAATGAGTGGAAATCACTCGCATTTGCAACCAAATTTCAAGCTAAGTGAATATATATGGCTGGTAAATGTTTACATTTCACTCACCAGTAATTGTGTAGTTTAGTGGTGAAGTGTTCATCAGCGAGATCCTTTCACGGCGTGTTGAGAGTAAAAGTTGTTCCGTGTAATGTGTGTCCAAAGACGAGATCCACGCAACCCATTTGGCATTGAATAATGTATCTTTTAATTCCCTTTCTGTTCTTTACAGTCAAATGTTGATCAAAAACAACTACAAAAAAAACAACAACATTTAAATGTAAACATGCATCACACAGAGGAGGTAAAGCCATTCGAGTCCTCTCTCGTTACATGTGCTCATTTAAAGGCGTTGTTTACAGAAATGCCGTTTTTTCGTTAAAGAGATAGTACCAGTTTTAGCACGTGTTCAACAAATCAATGTAAATACTTGTAAATAGTACACATTATGCAATTTAACAATAAATATGTAACAAAAATGATCTATGAAGTATAATATCTTATTTATTGATTGAATACATTTATTTGTGACCAAAGTGATGAAAACGTAATAAAATATATTAGTAAAATTAATATTTTTCTAATGTACCTAGTTAAAAGGTCCCCTGTATAATTAGCATCATTAGCTGGGAGATCATTTCTTTTACATGTAAGCAAAAGGAACAGTATAACTGAAATAAACTTGTGAATCAGAATCGAATTGAATCGGGAAATATGTATTAATACCCAGCCCGATTCAACGATAAATGCAAAGAAAGCTGAAAGAATATTCTTCTGAAGTTGATCAGTGGAAAACCTCATCAGTGTGAGCACAAGCGCGTAGAGTAATAAATGAGGTGAAGAAACAAAGTTGGAGACAATTCGTATCCAACCTGACTTTAAAAACTCCAACGAAAAAGGTTTGGAATCTGATTAGAAGAATGAAGAGCAAGAACAGTGGATCTCATCACACGCACCTATATATACAGATGGATCAAAGTCTGGAGATCATGTGTCAGCTGCATTTGTGATCAATCACCAAAAAAGCAGAATTAAGATCCCCAATCAGAGTTCAGTTTAGGCCAACACTATTATTCTAGCAATGGATCACATCAAGACCACATGACAGAAATGTCTTATTAATAACAACAGATTCAAGTGGACTAAAGCACTGAACTGGTAAGCGGAAGGTTGTTGGTTCAATCCCCACAGCCACCACCATTGTGTCCTTGAGCAAGGCACTTAACTCCAGGTTGCTCCGGGGGGATTGTCCCTGTAATAAGGGCACTGTAAGTCACTTTGGATAAAAGCGTCTGCCAAATGCATAAATGTAAATGTCTTCAAGCGCTTGCATCACTCAGAAATGACCACCCAGCCCTTGTAAAGATTCTAACCAAACTGTCATCTCTGGAGGCACAGAATTTTAGTATGTACTTTTGCTGGGTTCCTGGCCATTGTGGAATCCTAGGAAATGAACAAGCAGACTCTGTTGCTAAAGAAGCACTTTCTACAGATCTTAAAATATGCTCCATACCACCCTCAGATCTGAAATCCACCATAATCTCTTACATCATCAACAAATGGCAAACAGAATGGGATCAGTGCATTGCAAACAAATTGCATGAAATCAACCCTGTAGTGGGCAAAAGACGTATCTTTAATTTCAGTCATTTCTGGGATCAGATCATTTACACCCGTTGCCGAATAGGACATTCCAGACTCGCACAAGTTTTTAAGATCCATCATTATGCATCGCATGTCAGAATCCACTATATTTGAAGCATATTGTATTGGATTGTGCTGGTTTTATTTCTTTTAGGAATTAATTTTACTCCGCAAAAAATACTTTTTTTGGGGGGGTGGGGATTTTTCCCCTTTTTCTCCCAATTTGGAGTGCCCAATTCCCAATGTGCTCTAAGTCCTCGTGGTCGCATAGTGATTCGCCTCAGTCCGGGTGGCGGAGGACGAATCCCAGTTGCCTCCGCGTCTGAGACAGTCAATCCGCACATCTTATCACGTGGCTTGTTGAGCGCGTTGCCACGGAGACATAGCGCGTGTGGAGGCTTCACGCCATCCACCGCGGCAACCACACTCAATTCACCACACGCCCCACCGAGAACAAACCACATTATAGCGACCACGAGGAGGTTACCCCATGTGACTCTACCCTCCCTAGCAACCAGGCCAATTTGGTTGCTTACGAGACCTGGCTGGAGTCACTCAGCACACCCTGGGATTCGAACTAGCGAACTCCAGGGGTGGTAGCCAGCGTATTTTACCACTGAGCTACCCAGGCCCCTTTTGAACAGATTTTTTAACTAACTAACATTCAACAAGGACGCAATTTATGCACAAAAAACTTAATTTTCAATTCTTCTAATTCATTGCATACAGTCCATTTACACTACCAACTTCTTATGAATGTGCTGTCTTGGTTTATGTCACTGGTGCTTGAGGGAATTAACTATATAATAGGATGCAGACGGTGGAATAATAACCGGAGAAAACCTCAGAATTAAATTGCACGTAATCCAGCCCATTTTCACGTACGATTTCACTAAACCTACTTGCGCCTTGACTTGGCGCATGTGTGACGCTCCTGTTCTACGTATGGGACTCGAACTGGCGTCTCCAGCAAGGGAGGCGGGTGTGCTAACAAGGAGGCTAAAGGCTACAGCCCCTAGCGTCAGTCGCTAGTGCACCTCTTGAGGTCAGGAGAGTGAGGTTTATACACACTGCACAGCTATCTATCAGCTGGCTCCCGTTACACTCACCCCCCTAAACCTCTTTTCCATCTGGGTCACGGCACCATTGTGACACTCCTGTTCTACCCACTCCGTACGGGACTCGAACCGACATCTCCGCCATGGGAGGCGGGTGCGCTAACAATAAGACTAAAGGCTACAGCCTCTATTGTCAGCTGCTAGTGCACCTCTTGAGGTCAGGAGAGTGAGGTTTATACACGTTGCACAGCTATCTATCAGCTGGCTCCCGTTACACATGCTTGCACGAAAATACCAAAATTTCATGGCCTTGCCCACTGACTTGGAGCTTATGACTTATGGCATAGTGCTGCACTTAGCGCTCTTAAAATAGGGCCCAAAGAATCATTTGAATAACGTTGACTCATAAAGTTCGAAAATCCTTTGTTTTCTAAATGTATTTTTATTTTAATTTATCCCCCCGAAAATATTTGAAAAAAGTCATTTTAGACAGCAGCCATCTCTCAAACACCTTATCCTTGAGTAATCATGATAAATGATCATTTGATACTAGAAAATCACTTGCCATTATATCAAACAGCTGAAAGATATTTGGTTCATTAAATGAAGCTGAACATTGTCTTTGTGTTTGTGTTTGAGTTGCCACAGTATGCAATAGACTGGCATGTCTTAAGGTCAATATTAGGTCAAAAATGGCATAAAAGAAACAGCTTTCTCTAGAAACTCGTCAGTCAATCATTGTTTTGAGGAATGAAGGATATACAATGCTTTGAAAGATTTCATACAAAGGTGTACACTACAGTCTTCAAAGACAAAGAACAACTGGCTCTAACAAGGACAGAAAGAGATGTGGAAGACCAGATGTACAACTAAACAAGAGGATAAGTACATCAGAGTCTCTAGTTTGAGAAATAGACGCCTCACATGTCCTCAGCTGACAGCTTCATTGAATTCTACCCGCTCAACACCAGTTTCATGTACAACAGTAAAGAGAAGACTCAGGGGTGCAGGCCTTATGGGAAAAAGAAAAGGTTAGAGTGGGCAAAGAAACACAGACATTGGACAACAGATAATTGGAAAAGAGTGTTATGGATCTTAACCCCATTGAGCTTTTGTGGGATCAGCTAGACTGTAAGGTGTGTGAGAAGTGCCCGACAAGACAGTCACATCTATGGCAAGTGCTACAGGAAGTGTGGGGTGAAATGTCACCTGAGTATCTGGACAAACTGACAGCTAGAATAACAAGCATCTGTAAAGCTGTCATTGCTGCACGTGGAGCATTTTTTGATGAGAACTCTTTGGAATAGTTTAAGAAGTTCTGAACATTTTTGTCAAATTGTAATAGTCATTTTTCATGTTATTAATGTCCTGACTATACATTGTGATCAGTTGAATGCCACCTTAGTGAATAAAAGTACCAATTTCTTTCCATAAGAGCAAAATCTGTACATTAGTCGCTGTCCTTTTCTGCATATCGCTGCCCGTTTTGTGGCCCGTTCTGCATAACGCAGCGGCCCATTTCAGCTTATCACGGCCCATTCGGCACCGTTTTTGCGGCCGGCCCACCGGGAAAAGTCCCGGTTCTCCCTATGGCCAGTCCGCCCCTGGCCCAACCCTTAATCGTAACTGTAATCAATCAGGTAGAGCTTTCCTGCCATCCTACGTTTTGGAAATCCACTCGCGTGGGAGCCGAAATGAGGAAATAAAAAGTCATCTTTAAGAATTTCGTTGTTTGAGTAGTTTCTCTCTCTACTCCCTTTACCGTTTGACCTGTTAACGAGATTGACCAGTGGTTGTCTTCTGATCGACTAGTCAGTCGATCAGACTGTCATAGAGCTTAACTTGTACTGAATCCGGAATGTTCCTTTAATTAAAGAAGGTGAAAGATTGCTCTAATGTCTCTCTTACACATTGACCTTTGACCTGTTCGTCTGTCTGTCTGTCTGTTAGGCGATGAAGCGCATCAGTAAAGCGTGTCTTTGGTATCCTGAGTGGAAGCAGAAACACAGTCCGGGTTTTAAGCCGTGGTTGTTCCCGGAGCAGAACCCTCTGTCCAGCATCCGTCTGT